>NW_026691791.1:1800000-1994815 GCF_020826845.1 Diceros bicornis minor
TCATCCTCCTCCTCCTTCCTCCCCAGCTGGATCATTGTTCAAGAGGAGCAGCCTGGGTCCCTTCTACTCGAGTTGCAGACTGGTCTCCTTCAGGTGAGACCCTCCCCTGAGCATTTGCCCCTAATGACCACTTTTGTGACTACCCCTCTTTGTCTCCCCCACTGTCCTCCCATTTCCTCCTTCCAGTTCTGGCACCCACTCCCAGAGGTTTCAGGACCTCTCTCCAGAGTCCCCACATCCCTCTCTCCCCAGGCCTGAGAAGGATGGGGCAGCCACCAGTGTGACGCCATCTGCACCCACCACCCTGATCCCGTGGGCCACCATCCCTCTGTGCTGGGAGCGGAGAGTCTCCACATTTCAGCTCTTCCTCTCCGTGGCTCCTGGCTCTGCAGCTCAGAGTTTATCCATCCAGAGAGAGCACCAGCTACATTTCCGCATCATCGTCGGGAACCTCAGCAACCTGGAGCCCACATGCTCAGAGTACACCACCCTGCCGAGAGACACCCAGGACCAGGTGGGATCTCCCTCTCCCTTCTCCCCTTGCCCTGAGGGCAGCGTCATTCCTCTGCCTGACTTACATCTGTTACGTGATTGTTTCACCCCTTCACTTTCCCTGCATGTGTGGCTTCTCTCAGTGTCCAGAGGTGATGTCCTAGCTGCCTTGCCCATTTCTCACATGGGTAAACTGAAGCTCAGAAAGGGGAGTATTGTGCCTAGCGTCACACAGTGAGTTAGGGGCAGAGCCAGGATTTGAAGACAGGTCTCCCTTGCCCCAAGGTCTGTGATATTTCACTGGCTCCAGTGGCACCCTGCATCGCCAGGAGACCTCCATCTCACCCACTCTCCCTCGTGTTTGTTCTAGGTCACCAAGCTCTACAAGGGCAGCCAGATGTGAGACATATTCCACTCATGCCTGGTCACCGACTTGATGTAGGTTGAGGAGATTGGAAACATTGGCTGAGATGGTGGCTGATGACTCTGAGCTCAAGTGACATATCCTTGATCTTGATGTCACTGACATGGTGCCCATTCTGCCCCACATCCCTGTCAGCTAATCCTACCATCTCCTTCCATAAGTTTTTGGGGAATGAGAAAAGCATTTTCATTTGGGGCCACCAACCTCCAGCTTCCTCCTCCTCCTCCTCTTCTGGAGACTTTCAACAAATATCAGCAGTCTAACTGTGTTCTCCAGTAGTGGAGCCACTAAGCACATGGGGCAATTTAAATTTTTTATACACCTATTGAGATACGGTTCACATATTGTGTGTGGGGAGGAGTGTATTTTTTAGGTTTTTCTATATAAAATATCTTCTCCTCTGGGTTTCTTTTATTCCTTTTTCTTGCCTAATTGCCCTCTTTATAACCTCTAGTACCTGTGATTAACATATGAGATAAGGGAAGACATCATTTTCTTGTCCCTGGTCTTAGGGGGAAATTTTCAGTCTTTCACCATTGAATATGGTGTTAGCCGTGGGTTTTTCATCGATGCTGTTTATAGGTTGAGAAAGTTTTCTTCTATTCCTAATTTGTTGAGTGTTTACTTTTTTTGACATGAAGGGTGTTGTATTTTGTCAAATTATTTTCTGTATATGTGGTTGAGATTGCGTGTTATTGGCCCTTATTCTATTAATATAGTGTATTACATAATCAAGTTTTCAGATATTAAGCCAACCCTTCAACTAGAGGTGAGAGATTAAGATGTTCTCAAGTCTTTCCCGGGCATGCCACAGCCCTGAGCCCATGTGGCCTTCTAGACGCCGGCAAATACACTGCAGCTTTTCAAAGGCCCCTGTGGACATCTCATTCTCCCAATTTTTCTTCTAAGATTTGGCTGACATCTTGCCTGCCTCAGCTGGTATCACTCCCTCAGGCAACTACAATAGAAAACAATTAGCCTTGATTGTTTTTAGGAAGTGCCCTGGGGACGGACTTTCCTCCCTGGGCAAGCTCTGAGTCAAGTAACTACAAGCCCTGAACATGGGGCTTTTTCAGGGAGCTTCCAGGCAGGTCAGCTAGTGAGAGTTCGGCGGGGATGGGTCTTTTGAGAGCTCCAAACCCATTATGGCTGCTGGGCTGCTGGATGTCTCAGCCACTATAGTTCTGAGAATGACGGTTTTCAAAGTTTTGGAGGATATTGTGAGAGCAGGATGGGATAGTGCAAGTTATAGTGCCACAAAGCTGGCTCCCTTTATCAAGATTCCACCATGTTTCTTCACTAAACTCTCCTCAGATATTTATAAGGTGTTGATTAATTTCTAGACTTCTGAAAAGTTGATTTTGACAATTTTTACAGTGTTTTCATTGTTTTTATGCATTTGCGGAAGTCCTTACTCCAAAGTTTCAAAAATGTTCTCCCTGTGGTTATTTATTTATAAATTAATTAATTCAAATGAAATTATGTGAGAAATTGAGTTCCTCACTCACACACACTAGCCACATTTTAAGTGCTTGATAACAACATGGGGCTAATAATGAGTGTATATGGTATTGCAGACAAATGTTTACATTATTGCAGAAAGTTCTCTTGGACAGGACCCTGAAGCAGGGAATCTAGAATCAGGGTAGAATTCCAGACACCATTGTTCATCCCTTGTGCCCTTCCAGGTCTGTCCCCCACAGTAACCACACTGGAGCAGACTCCCTGTGTACCTTACCACCTTGGCACAGAGACTGGACAGAGTTGCCATCTATGAGGAATTCCTGTGGCTGACCCAGAATGGACCCAGCTGCAGAACTTGACAGTGTACAGGAAGAGTGTTCTTGGGGATGATACGGCTCCCTGGTCATTGGGAAAGAAAGTGAGGCCTTTCCGGGGACTCTGGATGCCTGGGGCTTAGAGAGCATTGAACTTTCTCAGGTTGGCAGGAGGTGGCGTAGTCCCCCAGTCTTTACTCACCATTGAGAGAGACAAAAGGAAACCAGTGTAATATAGAAGGCCCTCACTTTCTCCTAGACAGCTCTGTGACCTAAAGTTAGTCACCTCCCCTCTCTGGACTTTTGTTTCCTTATCTCTGCACTGACGCAACTGGACCAGATGGTCAGTGAGGGCCTCCAGCTGTGTGTGAAGCAGACTCATAGGTTTGGGGGTGGATGGAGTTTCTGATCCACAGGCTATAGTTTGCCAAGTCCCGCTCCAGATGATCACCAATGCGTTAGAACTTTCTGCAGTGGTGGAATGTTCTATATCTGTGCTCTCCAGTGCATAGCCGCATGTGGCTGTTGAGTACTCAAAGGATGGTATTGTAACTGGTCTTTATTTTTACTGATTTTTAATGTTACTGAGGTACTAGAATTTCTATTTTATTTACCTCAAATTAATTTTAATTCAAAAGATACTTCTAGCTGCTCCATATCAGACAGCACACCTCTAAGAGGTTGTCTGGGTAGAGGTACAAGTAGAGGGACCTGCACCCCTCTCCCCATGCCCACTGGGTGCTGTGTGTCCTCCCCTCCTGGAGTTTATCTTGTAGCTGGGAATAACAAGAATAGAGAATTGAAACTTATCGATTATTTGATGTGAACAAACTCATACTTGCAGGCGGAAATCAGGGAAGACTTCCTGCAGGAAATTACATTGTAGGTTAATTCTAGAAAATGAATATTAAGCAAATAGATAAAGGAGAAGGGGATGATGTGTTTCTAGGCACGGAAGAACACTTTTGAGTTGGATTTTACAAATTTAGAGAGATCCCATAGGCTTGCCAACTGTGATGACCCATTCTGCCCCCAGCTGTAATAAGAAAGTCCAGCCCAAATTCAGTTCTCTGTGCCCAGAAGTATGAATTTGGTTTAATTTATTACACTTTTGTTCTGTGATAATGGTCTTGTATTTTGTAGCAAAGTATGCTCACATTTTAGAGATGGAAACTAAAATGGTGTGAAACATGATGATGTCTACTTGACTTTAATATTTCATTGAAAACATGGGATGAATCAAGGGTGGCAAGTGTTAATAATTTATACATTGATGCAATATTGTTTTAATTAGATGGAATATACATTGTTAAATCTAGATGATGGATGTTTATGAGACAGTTCCCTTTATTTTTCTGTGTCTAAAAAGTTTTATTAAAAAGAGTGAAACACACCCACATGCATTCTCTATTTCATTCACTTCCAGAGTATTCTCCCAACAGAGATGATGCCTTGACTCAGAAGCCTGGTAAACCTGCAGGAAGCCCCAGCCCATGGTAGGGGGCGAGTATCTTGATGCTGTGCTTCATCGAAGAGAACCATGCACACAGGGTCTTGGATGATGAGGAAAGTTGGCCAACCCTTGTCAAGGACGGTTGAGGCACAGTGGGGTCACCAGGAGCCCTGGGGCAATGACAGGATGTGGCTCACCCCACCACATGTCTCCCCAGATCTCCCCTTCTGGGCCCTCATCCTCATCTGCTTGGCGGGACTCCTGGTGCTCATCACAGGCCTGATCTGCTGTGTCTTGGTAAGACATGACGTGTTCCTTGTCTTCTTACAATTGGGTTGTAAGAGCTCTTTATATATTATAAATACATGTCCTTTTCTAGGGATATGTTTTGCAGATGTTTTTTCCCAGTCTGTGCGTGGCTTGACTTCTCCTCCTCCACATGAGTCATTGGGGAAATGTAAGTGACAGTCATCATGAGATTCCACCACACTTAAGAGTGGCTAAAATTAAAATGACTGACTATAGCAAGTGTTGTTGAAGATGTCAAGTCACTGAAACTCTCATTGAGTGCTGGTGAAAAATAGCTTGGATGCGTCTTTAATATTTACATATGTCTACCCAGCCATTCCTCTCCTAGGAATCCATCTAAGGGAAATAAACACATATGTCTATACACAGACTTGTACACACATGTTGATAACAACCTATTTATAGTAGATAAAAATGGAAAACAACCCAAATGTCCATCTACTGGTGAACGGATACACAAAGTGTGATATATCCCCACAGTGGGATAATATTCACCCATAAAGAGGAATGAATTATTTTTTTCTTTTTCAATTATTCTATTGAAATTATAAAGGGTTTTAACATGGTGTAATTTCGGGTGTTCATTATTATTTGTGAATTTCCTTATAGACTGCATCGTGCTTACCATCGGTAGTCTAACTTTTATCCATCACGATGCATATGTGCCCCTTTAACTCTTTCACTCAACACCCAGCCCCATTCCCCTCTGGTAACCACTAATCTCTTCTCTTTATCCCTGGATATGTTTATCTTCTACATATGAGTGAAATAATGCTATTTGTCTTTGTCTGGCTTATTTCGTTTATCATCATACCCTCAAGGTCCATCCAGGTTGCTGCAAACAGGACGATCTTGTCTTTTTTTTCTGGCTGAGTAGTATTCCATTGTATATAATACATACCACATCTTCTTTATCTGTTCATCTGTAGCAGGGTACTTGGATTGCTTCCATGTCTTGGTTATTGTGAATAATGCCGCAGTGAACACAGGGGTGCATAAATCTCTTTGAATTGTTGGTTTCAGTGTCTTTGGATAAATACCCGGTAGTGGGATAGCTGGAAGGTATGGTATTTCTATTTTAAATTTTTTGAGAAATCTCCATACTGTTTTCCCTGGTGGCTGCACTAGTTTGCATTCCCACCAGCAGTGTATGAGGGTGACCTTTTCTCCTTGTCCTTTCCAACATTTGTTATTTTTTGTCTTGGGAGTTATAGCCATTCTGACAGGTGTAAGGTGATCTCTCATTGTAGTTTTGATTTGAATATCCCTAATAGTTAGTGATGTTATACATCTTTTCATGTGCCTGTTGGGCTTCTGTATATCTTCTTTGGAAAAATGTCTGTTCATAGCCTCTGCCGATTTTTAGATTGGATTATCAGTTTATTTGTGGTTGGGTTGTATGAGTTGTTTATATATTTTTGAGATTAACACCTTGTCAGATATATGATTTGCAAATATTTTCTCCCAGTTGGTGGATTGTCTTTTCGTTTTTTGTTTTTGTTTTTTTTGTGAGGAAGATCAGTCCTGAGCTAACATCTGTACTAATCCTTCTGTTTTTTTCTGAGGAAGACCGGCTCTGAGCTAACATCTATTGCCAATCCTCCTCCTTTTGTTTTTTCCCCAAGTCCCGGTTGATAGTTGTATGTCATAGTTGTACATCCTTCTAATTGCTGTATGGGGGACATGGCTTCAGCATGACCGGACAAGCGTTGCGTCTGTGAGAGTCCAGGATCCGAACATGGGCCGCCAGTAGAGGTTCGCGT
This sequence comes from Diceros bicornis minor, assembly GCF_020826845.1. Taxonomy (NCBI): domain Eukaryota; kingdom Metazoa; phylum Chordata; class Mammalia; order Perissodactyla; family Rhinocerotidae; genus Diceros; species Diceros bicornis. The sequence goes on from NW_026691791.1 coordinate 1,806,220, forward strand.
GCACTTAACCACTAAGTCACGGGGCTGGCCCTGTCTTTTCATTTTGTTCATCGTTTCCTTTGCCTTGCAGAAGCCTTTTAGTCTCATGTAGTCCCATTTGTATATTTTTTCTTTTCTTTCCCTTGCCTGAGTAGACATGGTATTGGAAAAGATGCTGCTAAGACCAATGTCAAAGACTGCACTGCGTATATTTTCTTCTAGAAGTTTTATGGTTTCAAATGTTAGAGTCAAGTCTTTTATCCATTTCGAGTTAATTTTTGTGTATGGTGGAAGATAATGATCTACTTTCATTCTTTTGCATGTGGGTGTCCAGTTTTCCCAACAGCATTTATTGAAGAGACTTTCCTTTCTCCATTGTATGATCTTGGCTCCTTTGTCAGAGATTAACTGACCACAGATGGGTGGTTTTCTTTCTGGGCTTTCAGTTCTGTTCCATTGATCTATGAGTCTGCTTTTGTGCCAGCACCATGCCATTTTGATTAGTATAGCTGTGTAATATATTTTCAAGTTAGGATTGTGATGCCTCCTGCTTTGTTCTTTCCTCTCAGGATTGCTTTGACTGTTCAAGGTCTTTTGTTATTCCATATACATTTTAGGATTCTGTGTTCTATTTCTATGAAGAATGTCATTGTGATTCTGATTGGGATTGCATTGAATCTGTAGATTACTTTAGGTAATATGGACATTTTAACTGTCTTTATTCTTCCAATCCATGTGCATGGAATATCTTCCCGTTACTTCAGGTCATCACTGATTTCTTTCAATAATGTCTTATAGTTTTCATTGTATAGGTCTTTAACCTATTTGGTTAAATTTTTCCCTAGACACTTTTTTCTTTTTTTGCAATTGTAAATGGGATTGTATTCTTGAGTTCTCTTTCTGTTAGTTCATTATTAGAGTATAGAAATGCAACTGATTTTTGTAAGTTGATTTTGTACACTGCAACTTTGCTGTAGTTGTTGATTATTTCTAATAGTTTTCTGATGGATTCTTTAGGGTTTTCTATATTTACAATCATGTCATCTCCAAACAGCAAGAGTTTCATTTCTTCCTTTCCAATTTGGATTCCTTTTATTTCCTTTTCCAGCCTAATTGCTCTGGCCAAAACCTCCAGTATTATGTTGAATGAGAGTGGCGAGAGTGGGCACCTTTGTCTTCTTCCTGTTCTCAGAGGAATGGCTTTAAGTTTTTCACCATTAAGTATGATATTGGCTGTGGGTTTCTGATATATGGCCTTTATTGTGTTGAGGTACATTCCTTCTATACCCATTTTATTGAGAGTTTTTATCATAAATGGATGTTGGATCTTGTCAAATCCTTTCTCTGCATCTGTGGAGAGGATCATGTGATTTTTATTCCTCATTTTGTTAATGTGGTGTATCACACTTATTCATTTGCGAATGTTGAAACATCCCTGCATCCCTGGTATAAATTCCACTTGATCATGGTATATGATCCTTTTAATATATTGCTGTGTTCCATTTGCTGATATATAGTTGAGGATATTTGCATCTGTGTTCATCAGTGATATTGGTCTGTAATATTCCTTCTTTGTGCTATCCTTGCCTGCTTTTGCTGTCATGGTGATGTTGGCCTCATAGAATGTATTAAGAAGTGTTCCATCTTCTTCAACTGTTTGGAATAGTTTGAGAAGCATAGGTATTAAATCTTGTTTGAATATTTGGTAGAATTCTCCAGAGAAGACAGCTGGTCCTGGACTTTTGTTATTTGGGAGGTTTTTGATAACAATTTCATTCTCTTTACATGTGACTGGCCTGTTCACTTTCTCTATTTCTTCTTGATTCAGTTTTGGGAGGTTGTGTGAATCTAAGAATTTATCTATTTCTTTTAGGTTATCCAATTTGGTGGCATATAAGTTGTTCAGTGTATTCTCTTATTGTCCTTTGGATTTCTGTGGTATCTGTTGTAATTTCTCCTCTTTCATTTCTAATTTTATGTCTTTGAGCCTTCTCTCTTTTTTTCTTAGTGAGTCTGGTTAAGGGTCTGTCAATTTTGTTTCAGTCTTCTCAAAGAACCAGCTCTTTCTTTCATTGATCCTTTCTACAGTTATTTTAGTCTCTATTTCATTTATTTCTGCTCTAATTTTTATTATTTCCCTCATTCTGCTGACTTTGGGCTTCATTTATTCTTCATTTTCTGGTTCTATTAGGTGTAGTTTAAGGTTACTTATTTGGTATTTTTCTTGTTTGTTGAGATGTGCTTGTATTGCTATGAATTTCCTTCTTAGAACTGCTTTTGCTGCATCCCATAAGAGTTGTTTTGTTGTCTTTTTCGTTTGTCTTCAGGTATTTTTTGATTTCTCCTTTGATTTGTTCATTTATCCAATGGTTCTTCAGTCATGTGTTCTTTAGTCTCCACATATTTGTGACTTCCCCATCTTTTTTCTTTTAGTTGATTTCAAGTGTCATAGCATTGTGGTCAGAAAAAAAGCTTGATATGATTTCAATCTTAAATTTATTCAGGCTTGCCTTGTTTCACAACATATGGTCTATCTTTGAGAATGTTCCATGTACACTTAAGAATAATGTGTATTCTGCTGTTTTGGGAGGGTATGCTCTATGTATATCGATTAAGTTCATCTGATCATATGTTTCATTTAATTACACTATTGACTTGTTGCCTTTCTCTGCATGATCTATCCATGGATGTAAGTGGGGTGTTCAGGTCCCCTGCTATTATTGTGTTGCTGTTAATTTCTCCCTTTGGGTCTATTAAGGGTTGCTTTATATTCTTTTGTGCTGCTGTGTTAGGTGCATATATTTTTATAAGTGTTATGTCCTCTTGGTGGAAAGTCCCCTTTATCATTATATACTGCCCTTCTTTGTCTCTCATAGTCTTTTTTATCTTGAAGTCTGCTTTGTCTGATATAAGTATGGCAACACCTACTTTCTTTTTTTTTGCCATTTGATTGGAGTGTTGTCTCCCATCCCTTCATTCTAAGCCTGTTTGTTTTTAGAGCTGAGATGTGTTTCCTGGAGGCAGCATATTGTTGGGTCTTGTTTTCTAATCCACCCCACCACTGTGTGTCTGTTGATTGGAGAATTCAATCGATTTACATTTAGAGTGATTATTGATACTTGAGGGCTTAATCCCACCTAATCTATATTTTCATTGTTTCTCTTCCATTGTGTTTCTGACTACCATTTCACGTTGGGGGTTTTCATGGAGGTTGTCTCTTTTTTTATGATCTATGGCTCTGCTCTGATTTTTTGTTTGCTGGTTACTGTGGGGTTTGTATGAATAACTCATAGATGAGGTAGTCCATCTTCTGATAGCCTCTTATCTCCATTAGCCTAAGCAGGTTCCATCACTTTCCTCTTCTCGTTATGAGTTATTGTTGTCACAAGTTATTCATTTTTGTGTTGTGAGTTTGTGACTAAGTTGAAGTGTTTATAGTTACTTTTGATGCTTTCCTTCCCTTCTTCTTTTAAGTTATAATTAAGTATTTGGTACCCTGTTGTGAAACAGAGCTGTAGCTTTCTGATTTTGTCTGTCTATTTATCTTTTTGCTCAAAGATTTGTAGACATTTGCCTTCTTTTTATTTCGGGTATGAGGACGTTCTTGATCATTGCTTGTATGGGAGATCTAGTGGCGTTGAACTCCCTCAGCCTTTGTTTATCTGGGAAAACTTTTATTTCTCCATTGTATCATAAGGATCATTTCACTGGATAGAGTATTCTTGGCTGAAAGTCTTTGTCTTTCAGTATTTCTAATATATCATTCCATTCTTTCCTTGCCTGTAAAGTTTCTGCCAAGAAATACGCTGAAAGCCTGATAAGCGTTCCTTTGTAGGTTATATTCTTCTGTTTTGCTTCCCTTAATAGTTCTTTTTGTCATTGGCTTTTACCAATTTTACTATTATATGCCTTGGAGAAGGTCTTTTGGCGTTGATGTTATTAGTCGTTCTGTTGGCTTCATGTATTTGTAAGTCCGGTTCTTCCTCAGGTTTGGGAAGTTCTCAGCTATTATTTCTTTGAACAAGCTCTCTGCTCCTTTCTGCCTCTCTGCTCCCTCTGGGATACGTATAATTCTTATGTTGCTTTTATAATTGAGTTGTATATTTCTACAAGAATTCCTTCCTTTTTTAAAAATCAGAGTTCTCTCTCCTCGTCCACTGGAAACATTTCTATATTTCTATCCTCTAAATCACTAATTCTTGCATTCATAATATCAGCTCTATTTTTTAAGGATTCTAGATTTTTTTAATCTTTTTAATTATGTTCTTCATATCCAGATTTTCTGCTTGTTTTTTTTTAATAGCTTCAGTCTCTTTGATGAAGTATTCCTTTTCCTCATTAAATTTATTCCTGAGTTCATCGAACTCTCTGAACATTCTTGCAACTTGGTGAGTTTATTTATGACAGTTATTTTGAACTCTGTCATTTAGATTGTAAATTTCTGTGACTTCAAGTTTCGTTTCTGGAGATTTGTCGTTTCCTTCTGCCCTGAATTGTTACTGTAGTTTCTTATGGTGTTTGATTAACTAATCTTTTGCCTGTGTATTTGTGGTAGTATCAGGTTGCAGATTCCACCTGCTACCGCTGTGGGGAAACGTGAGCTGTTTTTCTGATCCCACCCCATATGCTGGAAGTTGTGTGGGTACAGTGAGTGTTTCCACTTGCTGGGAAAACATTCCCACTAGGCTCAGAGCTGCTGCCACATGGAGGCACGTGCACAGTTGTGAGACCGCAGCACTACTATGGGTATTTGCGCCACCTGGGAAAGCATTTGCATGTGCTCATATATCTGCTGCTGCCTTTTCTTATGCTCATGCAACCTCTGTGTTTGGTGGGTGGGGCTTCTTCATGGGTTCTGAGCATTGGCCAATCATTGGGACTGCAGTGGCATGGTGCGTTTTCCAACCATTCAGGAAAGCATTCATGTGCGGTTCCAGGGCTCAGGCCAACCCCTCCCAGAGTTGCACCAAGGCGCATTCCTAATTTGGGGATGCAGCATTACTATTGGCTCTCACACCAACATGGGATGTGCTCGGGTGTGTGCACAGTGCTGCCAGGGAAGGGTTGGGGATAGGAATGAATTCATAGTACAGGCAATGACAAGCATAAATGTCAAAATATTTATGCTGAGTGAAAGAAGCCAGTAAAAAATGAGTACATAGTATATGATCCCATTTATAAACATTTTAGTATGTGTTTGCAAACGGCAGGGAAGGAGGAATTAAAATGAGCATACGTAAATTTGGCTAAGATAGCGTTCCTTTTCTTGATTGTGGTGATGGTTCAATAAGTTATAATCAAAATGTATCAAATTGAACACTTTAAATGTTTGCAGTTTTCTGTATGTCGTTAAAACCTCAATTAAGCTAGAGCATGTAGGGGAAAGAAAGGGAGAGAGAGCCGAACGAGGGAAAAGGGAAGGAAAAGAAGGACTGAGTGTGAAAATTAAGTGGAAAAAAAAAAGAGGGAGACACAGGAGGCATCGGGTCTCTGTGGCTTTGGCATCTCCTTGCCCTGGAGTCTCCCATACTGGGCAGCTGACTGGACCATTCTGATGCACTCTCCTCACCTCACAAGTCACTGTCTGCCAGCGGAAGAAGGAGGGTGACAATGAGGTCCAGTGACGATGCCTGGGTTATTACCTGCCTCATGGCGACCTACGGAAGCTGTGATGAGTAGATATAACTAGAACTGAGGTCCCTTTTTCCCAGCTGGGTTCCAGAGGAGCTTGACTGGAAAAAAAGAAACCACATTGGACGGACACAGGCTCCGAGCCTTTCTAGACTTGACCCCTGACTGGCTTACAGGGGACTAAGTTGAAAGGTTTCACCTTCCTTAAGTCCTGAAAGTGACTGCAACTTCTGTCCTGTGGTGTCACACCAGTTCATCCCTCAGGGACACCAGAATTGGTGAAACCAGCACAGACGTTGCCATCATTTAAAATCGAATCCAGACTTCAGTGCAAGGTTTCTCTTCTTAGGAAACTTTGAAACATCCTTCCCCTTGACTCTGTGCAGCCATCACACCCCTCTCGGTTCCTCCATATTCCTCCCCCACTGAAGACCTGGCAGTCTCAGGTTCCCCCTTTTCTGCTTCATTCTCTGAAGCTCAGATTCACCGGGAGTTCCAGATCAGTCTCCCTCGATGGCTCCTCTCCCCACTCATGGCTCCTCTGTGACGAGAAACAGGCCAAGATGGGAAGAGTGGGTGAGAAATGACTCTGCGTTCAACTTGCGCCTTGGGAGCTGAAATGACTAGGTGTCTGGGAAGCCTGAATCCCAGAGAAAAACCAAGGCTCTGGGAAGAGAGTATCTGCTGTGGATGTAAAAGTGAATAATACTCGGTGGGAGAAATTGAAGGAAAAGAAAGAGTCTTTTTTCATCTTTCTCTGTACAGAGTCCAACTAGCCTCACAGCAGAGGCTTCCCAACAAGCAGACCAGAGCATCCCAGGCATGAGGCAGGCTGCGCTGTTCTGCAGTGGGTCTGTGGGAACAGATTATATTATCTGTACACACTGTGCAGACGACCACAGCTGAAGATACCCAAGGGCTGAGAATTAAAGTAACAGTGATGACACTCTCTCACAATTTTTGTGTATGAGCCTCACATTCTCAATCTGAAGCAGTGATTCTCCAAGAATGCGTACTATGAAGATTCTAATGATTAATAATATTAATATGTTATTATTATACATTGCATACATTATACCTTATATACTGTACATTATAATTATAAATTAATGTATAATTATTATTATACATTAATATTATATATTGATTATTATAATATCATTATAATGATTGATAATAGTTATCATTATTGACTAATTTCTTCTAAGAAACATGACTGGAAAGCTCTGCATGTATTATCTCAGTTACAGTCACAATTTTAGGGATTTATTCCCATTTTAAGCTTAAGATGTGGAGGCTCAGAAATATTAAATAACTTGACAAAGAAGGAAAAAAATTACTACAAACCTAAAGTAAACACCTATTCAAACTATGTGTCAAAGAAAGAAAGACGTTTTCTGACTTACAAAGAGACTCAAAGTTGACCTCCCACAGGCCTGCAGTGAAAGAACCGGTAAAGAATGTACATCAGGAAGAGGAAATGTGAACCCAGGAAAACATAACAGGAGTCATGAGGAAAGGAAAAAACCGTCTGTCTAATTTAGTATTAGTTTTAAAACAAGACATTAAAAACATTCGAACGAAAATTCCATATGATTACCACATGGAAGAATAGAGGAGAGAAAATTTAGCTAAAAGATAACTCATTTTTTAGGGAAGATATAAATACTAAGATACTCTATTATTGTTTAACACATTGCTCTCAGAAACTGATAAAACTGTGAGACAAAAGTTAGTAATGATAAAGAGGATTTGAAGAGTGCAACATACTCGATCAGGCAAATAGGCAAATCCCAACACCCTGGCTTGTTGTGAGACTTGTGATGCTGAAAACAGTCGTTCTCCTGACAGCATGATAACACAATGGCATATCAATTTTCATGAATCAAATTTCCAATACATATAAATCTAAAAAAAGGGACAATCCAGTATTTCATTGTATGCAACTGTGCTTCCACGTGCAACAAATACCAGAAAAATAGAGACCCAGAAGTAGGTGTCTTTTTTGAGAAGACAGAAATAACAGCTCTTTCGTGAAATATTATGTTAGAATCTCTTGCAATATTACACAAAAAGGACAATCCATTTGGACTAGGTATGTTTTCTCTGTGACTGTGAGGGCAAAACTCTAAGGAATCTCCTGATTGTGATAAATCTTGGTCTTAAAATACAAATAGATAACACTCAGTAAAGGAAAATGAGAGAACAAAATGAGAAAGAAAGATCTCCTTTCTCTCCTCATCTTAAACCTAATCTCTCACCTCAGAAAGATCACTGTCTGTATCTTCTCTGTCATGCAAAGGAATCAAAGAAAAGAAAATTATTGGTATATATTAAAGTTTCAAGAGGTCAAAGCAAGAAGACATCAGGACCCTTGCGGAGGCATTAATGTAGTGTGAGCTCCATGTCATCTGCGCCGTCTTCTGTTTTCTTCATCGTGTTTGTCGGGATGTCCTTCAGGGCCCCTCACTCACCCTGCCTCGCTAGTGAGTGTGTCTGCATCAGTGCTACCGCCAGTCTGTCACTTGACGTCTTCACTTTCCCTTCCTGTTTCCTGATATCTTCCTCAGTCACCAGAAGACGTTTGCAAAGGAGCTGTGGGATGTACAGACCAGCTCCTGGGATCATCTCTGCTGAATCTGAAGTTCAGGCAGGGGTGGGCATGGGACTGGAGTTCAGAACACCTGCGAGGTCACCTGGCAGGGATACACCTGTGCTAGTAGGTGTAAGGTTGGGCAGGGATTTGGCAAGGTCCAAAGCACTTAACAGTTTCCCTGTACTCTGCAGGCCTGGAGACCTTGCAGTCTCTTCTGCCAGCAGAGTTGTTGGGGCTGCTCCAAGGTTTCCTCCCTTTGCTGACATCTGACCTCATTGCCAGGATATGATGTGATTCTAGTAACTGGCCTCTTGAATATGTAACTGGACATTCTCAAAGGGATGGAGATGTTCAAACCAGGCTTTGGTTTAGATTGCTTTCCACAATCATTTCACTTCCTCTGTGATGATTGGACCATCATACTTCTTTTCCTCTTACCCTAAAAAAATAAATTGTGAAAGTGGATCAGAGTTGTAAATGAAGCCTGCCTTCGTAGGACAATTATGACAGATGCCTTGTACGTCTACCCTCCCTCTCTCCCTTTAGGGATTAATCTGACCTATGTCCTGGGACATCATCAAAGAGATTTGGGTCAAGAAAAGAAACCACGAGGTCAAAACTCAGGACAACGGCAGGTCATTTCTTCCCCCCCATGTTGTTAGACACTTATGTGTATGACTTCATTCTCTTTTTGTCCTTGTTACTCTCAACAACAAAATCCTTGGAGCTCCCTGTCAGGATACATGGTCCCCAGTCTTTTTCTAAATCCCAAATCATACCATTCTTCTATACTATATGAGTATTCATTTGATTAACCCATTGACCAGTTGGTGTTCATAGCACCATTAGAGCTTAAATCAGTGGTGAAATTATCATCCACCCCACTCCTAGTGACTCTTATTTGACAACTGTGAACATTAAATCTCAGTGCAGACAATGTATGTCTGAAAAAACTCAACTTACAAATGAAGATTGTACTGTAAGTGGGAAGTACACACTGGATTTATGAAACTCAGGAAAAAAATGTAAACTCTCATTATTAAGTTTTGTATAGACTGCACCCACATTGATAATATCTTGGTTATAGTGGGTTAAAATATACTATTAAAATTAGTTTCACCTGTTTGTTTTCATGTTTTAAAATGTTACTACTAAAAAATATTTAAATTCCATAATATAGAGTGCTTAATGTTACTATTGGACAGTGCTGGTGAAGCCATCAGTGAAAAGAAAGTCCAGAGAAAGTGATTAGGGAAATTTTTTCCCTAGAAAAGGAGTCTACACTGGCCCACACTGCCAGATGCAGCAAAAAGTCTCATACACACACGCGCACACACACACTGACAGAATGAAACAAACCTTTTCCTAGAGTCCCACCAATTCTCACATGGTATGAGGTTGTACTCTTACTTACTCCTAAGTAGACTAATCTCAAGAAAGAAGGCAGAAGTCTAGGTAAATTACCAGTTAGGAAGATCTAAAACCAGAGACTAAAGCTCAAGATAAGTGGTGAATTTCCTGTCGTGGCTTCTGTTATTAATTCAATATGTTAGGGAGACTTTTCCAGGGAGGGTTGTTTTAAAACTCACTTTTTCTTTACTATGTAAAAATAGACAGGCTATGTAAAGAATAATTACTCTAGCCAATCAATGAAAAAGAGATGATAGATCACAAATACCCTTATTATAAGTCACTACTGGATTAGAGAGTCAGGGAACAGCTGACATTGTGTTGATTTGGCCTTAATTATGCTGATTCTGATTTCATGACCGTCATATTGATTGTATTATGCTAGAAGCTATGAAACTTCCCAGCCCCTCTACTATTTAACCACCACGGCCCACCAACCAGACCAGTCCTTGCTGACACATCCCCTGCCTCCATCCCTTCTGACAACACCTGGAGGATTTTCCCCAAATCCCACTCTGTCCCTGAGCTCTTCTACCTGCCCCAGGGCCAAGGAATCATTTTCTCCAAGGATCAGGCTCTTCGTGTGCCCAGATCTGGGGATGGCACTTCTCCCTCTAGTGAAGACAAGGATCAGAGTGCAGACCCTGTGAGCTGCAGCACTTGGACAAAGACTGGGGTTTGCTGACAGAAAAGAACCTTTAGTGGGCACGGTTACCAGAGTCCAAGAAACCCCAGTCATTCCTCCAGGGACTGAGATGCAGGAGAGAGCAGGAATGTCTGTGTGTGGTTCGGCTTGGGAATGCCTGTAGGGTGACATAGGTGACATTGGTAATGCATTCGCCAATGTTGTTCACTCATTTATTCATCGTATGTCATGGAGTGCTTTCTACATACATCCAGGCAACAATATCACCCTCTGGGGCTCACAGGCAGTGTCAGAAGAATTTCTAAATTTTATTTCTAATATATAGGTACAGCACTGGTAATACGCTAGGTGTTCCAAGCATTTTTCAAACATTAACTCCTTTAATACTCTCCAGAAACCTAGAAAATAGGTATGCTGATCATTATTGCCAACTGAGAGATGAAGAAACTGAGGCACCAATCAGGTAAATAACTCGGTCAACACTAATATCTAATAAGGGATTGAGCTGGAATTTGGACGTGAGGAGTTAGCTCCATAGTCTGTGCTCTTAACCATGACATTTACTCTCTAAAGACTTCACATCATGAAAAAATTTGATCAGTTATTCATTTTCTTGGTGCACTGAGTAGCCACACTATTTTATCTGTGTCTGAAAAATAGAATACGTGCATAGAAACTACTGCACATACACACTGATATTACATCTACCTATGTCCCCAGTCCCTGAAAATTAATAAAGAGAACATTTCAGAATGTTTCTTTCCCAGGTTGGGAGGACTTTGAGTAAATTTCAGTGTTACTGTAAGAAGCTGAGGACAGGCTGGGAGTGGGTCTCAGGGGAAAGGTGTCCTCAGGAGTCCCGATTGAATGACAACATTGATGGGAGGATCTCAGCAGTGACTGAATTCAGGATCTGGTGGTGTTTTAACCTGGTGCTTATCTTCTGGCTCTGGGTTTATGGTGATGCAGCACAGGGAGAGGGGATGGTTCACTGTGTTCTTGGGGAAACCAGACCCATGAAAGAGAGGGAATGATGATTTCCTTAAACAATGGACTCATGGTGAGAAAAATTCGGCCTGGAAGAGACAGTCGTGTGCTTGCTATAACCAGAAGGAGTTGCCTCTGCTTCAGCCAAAACACACAGCCCTTCATCATGAACTCATTTTAACTCAATGGGAGGAAGGAGGAGGAAATCATGTAATGCTCTTCTGGATGTGAGATCTGTGATGGTAGAGACTGTGCTAGGAGGTTCTGAAAGGCCTCTCTGAGGCATTTCAGCCCTTTGCTGTGACCAGAATGACAAGTGTAAGCACCCCTGTGTATGTCTGGGAACAGTTAGTGTGTCAAGGAGAAGGCTCCCTGGTGCAGAGACTCACAGGAAGAAGCGAGTTTGACTAGGGAAGGTCAGAAATGTGGCCAGTGTGGCTGGAGGGAGCCTGAGAAGAGAGAGTGAGGGGAGAGAGGAGGGTGATCACGCTGGATCCTGGGACATGGTAGACTGTTACTTTCTGTTCCTCTGTGACAACATTAATCCAAAACCTAGCACCTATACAGTACAAATATATACCATCTCATAATTTCTGTGAGCCAAGCATCTGGCATGGCTTAGCTGGGTGCCTCTGCCTCAAAGTCTCTGTGAAGCAGGGTTGTGGTCTCAACAGGGCTCAAATGGGGGAACATTCCCACACAAGATCACGCACATGGGTTTTGCGAGGATCCATTTGGACTGAGAGTCTGAGCTCATGTCTGTCTTTTGGCTGGACACTCCCTCAGTTCTCTCCTATGGAGCCTCTACATAGTGCAACTGAAAACATCAGCACTTGCTCTCTCAATTCTGGTGATTTGATAGAGAGAGAGAGAGAGAGAGAGAAACAGAAGGAGGGAGGTAAGTAGGGAACCCATGTAAGCCAGTAAGCAGGAAGTGACAGACGTTTTGTAATTAAAACTTGGAAGTGACATCCCGTCACCTTGGCTGTGTTCTGTTGTTCAGAAGCCGGATACTTACCACTTAGTGGTGACACAATGATGTGCACTCTAGGAGGCAGGGAGCATTGGGAACATTGTGGAGGCTCCCATCACATAGGCCAACATGAGCCTCTTGGGACTGATTCTGAGTAAAACAGGGGACCCTGGAAGGGTTAATGCCAGTGGATCACAATGTCTGAATTTCCTCTAATTTCAACCCCTTCAGGATGCAGACCTGAAAATGAGGCTCAGAGTGGCAGTGACTTACCAAATTTCACACATCTGGGACTTAGAGAAGTTCTGACTGGTATTCTATGTGATGTCCTACTCCTTGTACTTCCTCCATCTCTAAGTGTGTGCATTAGACACATGTGACACCAGCCCACAGATGTTGTACGTATTATTACATATACACCTGATGAGGTCCCTAGGAAGCTGTTTTTAGCCCAATCCTCATTGTGCAGCTTGGGAGAGTGGGGAGATCTTGAGAGGCACAGCAGCTTTTCCAGGACACATAACTGGTAGGAAAAAAGAGGTCTGACCTCAGCTCTGTCTCCTCAAAGCTGGTGCCTGGATCCACTCCCAAGGAGCTGTGGGGAGGGTGGTGATGGGCATTTGTGTACAGTGATGGAGATGACATGGGCAAAGAGGGAGAGCAGCCAACAGCCTAGCGGCGGCTTTGAGTGGGTCTGATTGAAGGATGGGGCAAAGTAATAGAACCTTGAAGAAGTGACCTCACTTCCTTGGTGACAGCACCCAACAGAACTTAGAACTCTGGTTACCAGGCACCAACATTGTAAACACAGCCTCCTGTCCAGTTCATTTGAGTGGAGACACTCGACACAGCAGGATGTTCTCGTGTTGTCCCGTGACTTTCCCAGGCTCTGGCCCCCAGAAAGCCAAGGAAGAGAGCGTGTTAAGTCGCTTTAGACATTGGCTCAGCCCTCACTGCGAATGTTTGTGGCCTTCTGGCAGGAGGAAAAATGAGGTAACAGTGTAGGCCAGGGCAGACCACTCTAGGTCAGGCCAGAACTGTGATCCCAAAAGGACAGCCCCACACCCCTTAACCCTCATTGTGTGTGTGGGGGAGGGAGGTGGAGTTAGGGAAGCTGGAGATGAGGAGGACCCAGCCTGGGCAGGAGCAGGAAGCTAGATGGTGGGAGTCGGGCAGTGTGTCAGGTTCATACTCAAGATCTTGGCTGCAGGAGAGGAAGGTGAGCGCTGGGGACCAAGCTCCTCTATCCACATGTGAATGTTGGGCCCTCAAGGTGTCCTCACATTCCTTCCTTGGTGGAATCTATGCAGATTCTCCTCTGTGCCTGATCTGTGGTGTAGTTTCTCACTGTGGCAAAGTCCAGGCAGGCCCCTGATCCCTCCTGGCCTGACTGCCGGGCACTGTCACTGCAGATCTGCACCCAGGAGATGGTCGAGGAGCTGGTGCATGCTTTCCAGTTTGCCATCTCCCTGGAGTGGACACAGGTGCACCAGTCCATCAATGACCAGGGCTGCTCTGAGGTGAGTGTGGTTGCAGAGGTGTCTTCACACCCAGGACCCTGAGAAGATCAAGGCAGTAGTAGAATCCTGACTCAAATATGAGATTCCCCTGGGAACGGCTGCCCCAGAATTTTCTCGCTACAGTGTCCGACAGTCCCTCTCCCAAAGGAATCTGGACCTCCACTCCTCCCCAGAAGCTACACAGGAGGGTAGAGAGACACGTCATTCCTCCTGGTGGTTCACTATGATGTCACTGACTGTATGTTCCTCCTCCTCTCCCCTAGTGTGAGGATGAGTCCACTGTGAATTTAAATGAGGCCTGCAGGATGCGTGGCCTCCAGGTAGGCATGATGGAGAAGCTGACAGTGTCCATTGCACCAGCTTTCCTGATTAAGAACATCTCCAGCTTCACCACCTTCATGGTGAACTACTTGGCCTCAAACTCATGCCACCGGGTCCTGGACCAGCTGTTTACTAGGTGAGTAGCCACTCAGCCCTCAGCACAGTGGTGACTCTGCCCACTGCCAGCTGTGTACCTTGGGCAAATGCCCACATCTCTCTGAGACTCAGTTTGCTCTTCTTAAAAGTTGGTGTGGAGAGGATAAATTTCATGGTGATCTTGTAGGGACTAATGGGATCAGCCATGGCAGGTGCTTGCCTGGTGCTTGGATCTGCAGAGAGGGCTGTGGACATGCTGTGGTTCACCCCCGGCTGCCCCAAGCTGGATCGGTCCCTCAGACCTGGCCAGGGGCAGTCCATCCCTCGGTGCCTCTCTCAGAGCATCCAAGGGCTGCCTCAGCGCCCGCCCCAGTGCTCTCGCCACTGCCAAGACCATCATCCTCCCTTGGGATTCCTGGGGAAGACAGGGACCTGGGTGTGGGAGGCTGCCTGATCTCTGGTCTCTCACACCACTTGCCGGACTACTTCCTCCTCTGACGAGGCCCAGCACACGCCCCAGGAGACTTGGCAGACGTCCCCAGGGCTATGTCCTCTGTAACTTGTCCCCTCAGAAGGGGCCTGGCCCAGGTGCCAGGTTTGGATATTTGTCCAGACTTCTTTTGATAAAGCTGGCAAGCAGAGCCAGGCTTGCAGTTGCCCTGGGCGTGACACCTGCGACCTCAGGCAGAGGGCCTCACGAGTGCCCTCCATCGCGGATTTCTCCCCAGAACCATGGCCTGGGCCCTAGGAAGGCCAAGCTTTCCCGACGCCAGAGAGGAGACTGGGAACTGACCCTGGAAGGGCTTGCCCAGTTTGGCATAGTCTCCCAAATGCCTATGGGCTGCTGGTGCTGCACTTCCTGCTTTGCCATATGCCTGTCTCGGCCCTTTTTCTCCACAGAGCCTTTCCTCCACCTGGCTGCAGTCGCCAAGTCTAGGCATGGGGTGAGGCCATGGCTTTGTCTTTCTGGAAAGAAATGAGCCCCAGGACAAAGCAACTGGCCTAGGAAGAACCTTGAGCTCGAACCCCAGTCTGACTGTGGCCACCCTGGACAGACCCACCCTTCCAAGGAATTGATGAGGCCTGCGATCTGTGAGGTATTGTGGGAGGTGAGGGAGACAGCACCTGAAGCCAAGTCAAGAAGGGTGGGGTTCCTTCACCTGCAGCTGGTAGTCACCGAGGGATGCCCCAGCCGGCCAGATCATGGTGGGAGGATGGGGCCTTCACTGAGGACCCCCGAGGCCAGCCCTAGTCCCGGGTGGCTGAGCATGCACCCTTGGCCTGAGGGGGTTGAACCCAAGCACACATGGTTCCGAGAGCTGCCAGAGAAAGAAGGGACCATGGAATAGGTAGGCGAGGTGGGTAGGGTGCCCCACCTTTCTCTCCTCAGGTCTCAGAGGGAGAGTAGTGAGAGAGAGACACAGAGAGAGTGAGAGAGAGAGAAAGAGAGATCCCTGACCTCTGAATCGCTGCCTCCACCGCTGGTACCAACTCACACGCCATCCCGCTTCCACCTACCACCCCCACGCCCGCCCCGGGGCCAGCGCCACCACAGAGAGGAGGGTTGCTGGTCACCATCGTGCTGTCCCTTCTGGACCTGACCCCGGTGCAGGGGAAATGGTTCCGACAAGACATTACATGTCCCTCTGCATGACAATTGTCTTCTTCCAGTCTTGACTTCCACATGCCCTCCCCCAACATCCTCCTTTCTCATAAGATCAGGCTAGGATGCAAGATGAAAATCTCTGCCTTTGTGTGGAGAGACTCATTTTCCCGGGTTTCTGCCATGTACTCATATTTCTCAGTTGGGTATGATTTTCTCTTGCGAACCTGTCTTGTTAACGATTTGGCAAGCCATAAGAAACTTAAGGGAAAGGGCGGAGTGGGATTCTCTCTCTGCCCCCGACTGCCTCGAGCTGGGTCGGTCCCTCAGACCTCTCCAGTGGCAGCCCATCCCCAGGCGCCCTCTCCCAGGACATCCCAGGGCAGGCTAGCCGGCAGCCCCACCCCACTCGCTACTGCCACGACCATCGCCCTCCCTCGTGAGGCCTGGGCAGGACAGGGACCCGGGTGTGGGAGGCCTCCTGATCTCACGTCTGGCACACCCGTTGCCAGGTTGCGTCCTTCTCTGACGGGGCCCAGCACACGCCACAGGAGACTTGGCAGCCATCCGCAGGGCTATGTCCTCTTGACCTTGTCCCCACTGGAAGTGGCCTGGCCCAGGTAGGATGTTTGGCTGGTTGTCCAGCCTCATTTGGAGAAAGCAGGTGAGCCGATCCAGCCATCCTGTCGCCCTCTGCCTGGCACCTCTGCACTCAAACAGAAGGCGTCACACGTGCCCTTCGTCATGCTTTTCTCCCCAGAGCCATTTCCTGGGGTACTCTTAGTGTTACGTTAGTGTTAAGTTTGGTTTCCGGTTACTGTCAGTTTTAGGGTTTGGTTTACTTTTCGGGTTCGTGTTAGGTTTATATTTAGGTATATGTTTCTGGTTAGGGTTAAGTTTATGGTTCTAGTTAGGGATAGGGTTATGATTCGCGTTAATGGTATGTTTGAGTTTAAGTTAGTGTTAGGGTTAGGGTTGACGTTAGTGTTATGGTTGATTGCCAGGTTAGGGTTAGGCTTCAGTTAGCATAGGGTTATCATCTGGTTAGTGTAAGTGTTAGGGTTTCTGTTACTATTGGGGTTAGGGTTATGGTTAACATTAAGGTTATGGTTCTGGTTAGTGTTAGGGTTTGGGTTTGGTACAGATGTGTTTTACGTGTAGGGTTAGTTTTAGAGTTTAGGGTTAGGGTTAGGGTCAGTGGTCAGGTTCAGTTTAGCGTTGGGGTTAGTGTTAGGGTTTGAGTTAGATTTAGGGTTATGGTTAGGTGTAGTGTTAGTGTTAGTATTTGGGTTAATGTCAGGGTCAGGGCTTGGTTTTGATATCAGTTTAGGCTTAGGGTTCTGGTTGGGTTAGGCTTCGGTTTAGTGTTAGGGTTCGGGTTCGGGTTCGGGTTCTTGCTAGGGTTAGGATTCAGGTTAGCATTCGGGTTAGTGTTAGGATTTGGGTTAGGCTGAAGTTAGGGTTAGTATTCGGATTAGGGTTATTATTAGGTTTCGGGTTCGAAAAATGCTCAGCTTTAGCTTTAGGTTTCTTGTTAGGGTTAGGGTTAGGGTTGGGTTTGGTTTATGGTTAGGGTTAGGTTTACGTTTTGGTTTCCGATTAGGGTTAGGGTTCGATTTAGGTCTAGGGTTAGGGTTAGGGTTAGGGTTAGTGTTGGGTTTGGATTAGGGTTAGGGTTAGCATTAGGGTTAGAAATATGTTTAGAGTTCAGATTATGGTTAGGCTTAGCAATAGGGTTCAAGTTAGGGTAATGTTTAGTTTTAGTGTTAGGGCTAGTGTTTGAGTCAGGGTTAGGCTTAGGGTTCAGGTTCGTGTTCTGGTTAGGGTTAGGGTTAGAGTCGGGCTAAAATTAGGTTTAGGGTTAGGGTTACATTTCAGGCTAGGATTACCTATATGGTTACGGTTAATTTTCATGTTAAGTTTAGGGTTATTTTTAAGGTCAGGGTTGTTTTTGGGTTAGGGTATGGTTAGGGTTCGAGTTCATTTTCTGGTTAGAGTTAGGGTTATGTTTTGCTTTGTTGGGACGGTTAGAATTAGGGTTACTGTTAAGGTTATGTTAAGGTTTAGGGTGAGGTTAGTGTTTGGATTAGGATTAGAGTTAAGGTTTGGGTTCTCTATGGTGTTAGTGTTAGAGTCAGATTAGGCTTTGTGTTTGTGATAATTTTAGAGTTAGGGTTAAGGTTCGGGTTAGAGTCTGCGTTAAGTTTGGGGTTCAGGTTATTGTTAGAGTTCTGGTTAGCTTTAGGCTTAGGGTTAGGGCTGGGGTTGGGGTTAGTTTTGGATAAGGGATAGGACTGGGTTCAGGTTGGGTTTGGGTTCGATTTAGGGTTAGGTTTAGGATTCAGACTTGGGTTATGGTTAGGGTTATTTTTCGTGTTAGACTTAACATTATGGTTAGGGTTAGGATTTCGGTTAGGGTTATTGTTAGGGTTAGGATTAGGTTTTGGCTTAGAGTTCAAGTTAGGGTTATGTTTTGGTTCAGGTTAGGGTTGGGGTTAGCGTTAGTTTTTGTGTTAGGGTTAGTGTTTGATTTAGGGTTATGGTTGGTGTTTGGTGTCGGTATCAGGTTAGGGTTCGTGTTAGCGTTTGAGTTAGGTTTAGGGTTTGGATTCGGGTTCGGGTTAGGGTTAGTGTTCACCTTAGTGTTAGTTTTAGGGGTAGGGTTGGGTTCTGGTTCTGTTTAGGTCTAGGTTTCTGTTTAGGGTTAGGGTTCCGATTCGTGTTCATGTTAGGATTAGGATTAGGGTTATTGTGAGGTTTAGGCTTAGCTTTATTTTGAGGTTTGCCTTCGGATTAGAGTAAGGTTTAGGTTTCGGGTCAGGATAAGATTAGGTTTATGTTTAGTGTCGGATTAGGTTTCGGGTTAGGGTTAAATTTGGGGCCCGCTTTAGGCTTCTGCTTATGCTTAGGGCTAGCTTTAAGGTTAGGGTTGGGTTGGGTTAGGTTTACTGTTAGTGTTCATGTTAGGGTTAGGTTTACGTTTAGTCTTAGAGTTAGTGTTCATATTAGGGTTAGGGTTAGGGTTAGGGTTGGGGTAGGGTTAGTGTTAGGCTTAGGGCTAGGCCTGGATTATGTTTAGGGCTAGGGCTAGGTGAGGTGGTTTGTGTTTCAGTTAAGGTTAGGTTTAGCAATAGAGATATGATTAGGAATAGGGCTAGTGTTTGTGTTAGGACTGGTTTAAGGCTACAGCAAGGGCTAGGGATAGGGTTAGGGTTGGATTACATGTAGGGTTATGGTGAGAGTTAGGAGTAGGTGTAGTGATAGTGTTAGTGTTATGGCAAGAGTTATTGTTAGGGCTGGGCTTAGGGCTAAGTTTAGTT
This sequence comes from Diceros bicornis minor, assembly GCF_020826845.1. Taxonomy (NCBI): domain Eukaryota; kingdom Metazoa; phylum Chordata; class Mammalia; order Perissodactyla; family Rhinocerotidae; genus Diceros; species Diceros bicornis. The sequence continues at coordinate 1,825,302 of NW_026691791.1, forward strand.
ATTACATTTAGGGTTAAGATTCTCTTTAGGTTTATAACTAGATTCATTTTTATGGTTTGGGACGGGGCAGGTTTTGAGGTTATGGTTAGGGGTATGATTAGGGTTAGATCTCACGTTTGTGTCGTGTGTGCCTTAGGGTGGGGACAATGGAAAGTGTTGGAACAGGTGTAGGGTTTGTGTTTGGGTTAAGACTAGGGTTAGAGTTAGGGTTATGCTAGGGTTAGAGTTACTGTTAGGGCTAGGGCTAAGACTAGGTTTTAAGTTATGGTTAGAGTTGGCTTGGGGTTACAGTTACAGTGAGTTTGCATATGATTAGGTTTAAGGCTAGGGAGAGTTTTAGGGCTTGGGGTAGGTTTAGGCTTAGAGCTAAAGTTGGGTTAGGATTCATGATACAAACCCCAACCCTAGCCCTAAAACTAATGTTAACATTAATCCGAACGTGAAGCCTAATTCTCACCATAGCCCTAACCCTAACCCTAACCATAGCCCTAGACATAACCTTATCCTTAATCTTAACCCTAAATCTAAACCTACAATTACATTTACACTAAACCTACAGTTACCACTAACCCTATACCTGACACTTACCGCAACACAACTCCAACCCCAACACTAACATTAACAATAACAATAATTCAAGAATTAGCACTAAGCTTAAGCCTAGCCCTATCCCTAACACTAAGCCTAGTCCTAGACTTAACCCTAACCCTGGCACTAGCCCTAGCCCTAACCCTAACCCTAACTGTAACCCTAACCCTAACACTTGCCCTAGATCTAGCCCTAACACAACCTACAGCTGAAACTAATCCTAACCCTAGCCCTGGCCCTAAGACCCAGACCTTACACTAGCCATAACCATAACTTTATGTCTAAACCTAGCACTTGCCCAAACCTTAACCATAACCCTAACACTATGCTAACTTTAGTACACTAACTCTAAACTCTAAGGCTAACACTAAACTTAAATTTAATCCTAACAGTAACCCTAACACTAATACAACCCTAGCCCTAACCCTAACCCTAACTCTCACTGTAACTCTAACCCAAACCTTATCCTTATCCCTAATCTTAAATCCAAGCCTAACGCAACCCTAACCCCAACCCTACCCCTCCTTCTCTCTATAAAACTAACTCTAACCGTAACCAAAACCTAACCCTAACCCTATCCTTAAACCTGGGAACAGGTTTGTATAGGACAGGGAATCCAGAGTAGAGCTAAGCCAAATCATGTCTAGCACCCATTCCTGGAAATAAATCCATACCCCATCTCCCTTCCTTCCAGCTAGTAAGGATCACATAATACCTAAAAAACATTTGGCACAGATTGCTGTTTGGAATCCTAAACCAAACCAGTACACAAACTCTAATCCGAACCCTAAGCCTAACCTTAACCATTACCCTAACTGGAACCCGAACCCTAATCCTAACACTAAACCAAATGCAACCTTAACCCCAACCCTACCCCTCCTTCTCTCCATAAACTAAATGTAACCCTACCCAAACCCTAACCCTAACCCTAATCCAATCTGAAGCCTAAGCCTAACCTTACCCCTAACAGTAATCATATGCAGAACCCTAATGTTAGCACAAACACTAATATTAACCATAACACTAAGACTAGACATCACCCAACCCTAACATTACACCAACTTTAACCCTAAACCTAACCCTAACTGTGACCATATCCTTACCCCTACTCTTAACCCAAACACTTAGCCTACCCCTACCCATAACCCTAATTCTAATCCTACTCTAATGTTACCCATAGCCTTAAAATAACACTTAACCTAGACCTAATGCTAGCCCTAACCCTAAACCTGGCTCTAGCCCAAGCCCTATCCCTAACCTTAACTCTAAACCTAACACAAACCCTAGCCTTACCCTAGCCCAAACCCTAACCCTAGCCCTAAGCCAACACTTACCACTACCCCAGATACTAGTCATAGCCCTAATCCTAATCCTAACACTAACACTTAGTCTAACCCAACCATAACTCTAACCCTAATCCTGTACAGACTCCTAACACAAACACTTGCCCTAACCCTAAGCCTATTCCTAACTCTAAGCCAAACTTAAACACTAAACATAATGGTAACCTGAACACTAAACCTACTCTTAAACCTAACCCTAACCCTAATATCAGCCCTAAGCCTAACCCAATTGCTAAGTCTAACACTAGGCTTAAACAAAACGCTAGCACTACACATGACACTAACCCTAAAGCTAGGACTAACCATAACCCTAACCCTAGCACTAGACTTAACCCTACACCTAACCATAGCACTGCACACAAGCCCTAACCCTAACACAAATCAAAGCCCCAGACCTGACCCTAAACTTAGCCCCAGAAATGACCATATCCCTAACCCTAACCCTAGCTCTAGGCCAAATTCTAAACCTAACCATAACTATAGACCTAGGTTTAGCCCTAATGATAACCCTAGCCCTTTCCATATCCCTGGCCCTAACGCTAACTCTAACATTAGCACTATCCCTAAACTTAGTACTAACATTAAGGCTAACCTTAACCATAGCCCTAAACCCAACACTAGCCCTAGTCCTAACCATAACACTAAGCCTAGACATAAGACTAGCCTTAACCCTAACCCTAACCCTAAACCAAACACTAAGCTTAACTATAACTCTAACGCAGCACTAACCTTAACCGTAGATCTAAAACTACCTTAACACAAACCCTTATACTAACCCACCCTAACCCTAGTCCTAAACCTATCCATAAATCTAGGCCTATTATCAGCCCTAACCCTAACCTGAACTCTAACCCTAACCTGAACTCTAGCCCTAATGCTAACTCTAACACTAAACCTAGCCCTAACTCTCACCATAACCCTAACCATAACCCTGACCCTAACACTAACCCAACACCTACCCCTACTACTACCCCACCCCAAAACTTAACCCAATACTAACCATAACCCTACCCCTAACCTTAACCAAACCTAACTCTAACTTTAACCCTAACCCTAACCTGAACCGTAATTCTCACCCTAACTCTAGGCTTAACTTTATCTTTAACCTTAACCCTAATGCAACCCTAACCCTAACACTACCCCTACACCAACCCCTCCCCTAAACTTAAACCTAACCAAACACCTACCCCTACCCCTAACAATATCCGTAACACCAAGCATAACCCAACCCTAATGCTAACTCTAACACTAATCTTAGCCCAAGTTCTAATCCTAACCCTAGCTTTAGTTCTAACACTAACCATAACACTAGTCATAACTCTAAATCTAGCCCTGTCCCTAGCCCTAACCTTAACCATTACACGAACAATAACCCTAACAAAAACCAAACCATAACCATAACCCTAATCCAACCCCACCCCTATCCTTACGCCTACCTCTAATCTTAAAACTTATGCTAACTGTAACTGTAACTTTTACGTAACACTAAACCTAACGGTACCGCTGTGACTAACCCTAAAGAAATGCCTAGCTCTAAACCTAACCATAGCCATAAACCTAAAACTAACACTAAACCTAGCCCTAACCCTCGCCATAGCCGTAAAACTAACCCTAACCCTAACCATAACCCTTACCCTAAACCTAAATCTACTTCTAACCATAACGCTAACTCTAACATTGACCCAAGTCTTGAACTAACCCTAGCCCTAAAACCAGCCCCAACCCTAATACTAATCCTTGTCCTCACCTGACCCCTGACACTATCCCTTGCCTTAACACTAACCCTAATGTTATCCATAATCCTAAAACGAGCCCCAGCCCTAGACCTAACATTAACTGTAACCCTAACCCTAAGACTGCGCCTAAAACTTAGCCCAACCCCGATCACTAACACTAATGCAGCCCTATGACTAGTCCTAAATCTGACACTAAACCTAACAGTAAAACTGAACCTAACCCTAGTCTAAGCCCTAGACCAAGCCCTAGCCATAAACTTAAACCTAGACTTAGCTCTAGCCCTGGCCCTAATGTTAATCTTAATGCAATTCCCACAGCTAACCGTATCACTACCCCTAACCTTAACTGTAACCCTACCCCTATCCCTAAAACACTCTTTACCCAGACCCTAAGACTTAAGGTAACACGAACCCTAACACTAACCCAACCCTAAACCCAAACCTAACCATAACCCTAACCCTAACATTAAGCTTAACAATAACCCAATCCCTAGTGATAACACTAACACTAATCTTAAGCATAATCATAACCCTAAACTTAGCCCTACACCTAACCCTAACCCTATGCCTAACTGTAACCATAACCCTAAATCTTAGATAACTCCTACCCCTAAGTCTAACCCTAACCCTAACTCTAACAATAACCCTAACACTAACCCTACGCCTACCCCTAATACTATCCTGAAGTTTGACATTAACTCTTTAACCCAACCACAAAAGTAACCCCAACACTAATCCTAGCATTAACCCTAACCCAAACCCTTGCCCTAAACCTAGCACTAACCCTAACCCTAACCCTAGCCCTAACTCTAAAACCAGCCCTAGACCCAGCCTTAACCCTAACCCTAAACCTAAGACAAAACCAAACCCTAACCCTAATTGTATCCCAGACCTACCCCTAACCATAAACCTACCCTTAACCCTAACCATGGCTCAAGACCCTAATGCCAACTTTAACACTAGCCATAAACCTAAATCTAACCCTAACCTTATAACTAACCCTAACCCAATCCCTACAACTACCACTGACCTTAACCCGAACACTAACCCTAAACCTATGCCTACACCTACTCCTCCCCTCACCAATAACCCTAATCGAAACCCTAGCCCCTCCACAACCATAGGCCAAACTCGAATGCAACCCTAACCACAACCCTACCAATAACCATAAAACTAACCCTAGCCCTAACCCAAACTTAACCCCAACTCCATCCCTAATAATAACAGTATTCCTAACAATAGCCATAATCCTAACCTTCGCCCCAGCCCTAAGCCTAAACCTAGCCCTAGCCCTAAACTTACCCCTAACCCTAACGCTAACATTAACCCTAACACTATCCCTACACGTACTGCTCTGCTAAACCTAACCTTAAGCCAAGCCTAACACTAACCTTAACCCCAGTCCTAGCACTAACACAAACCCTAACCCTAAGCCTAACTCTATCCCTACACCTACACCTCCCCAAATCCTAATCCAAACCCTACCCCAACCCTAAGCTTAAACCTAACCCTAACGCAAGCTTAACCCCAAACATAACCCTAACGTTAACCATAAAACTAATATTAACTCTGTACCAAACCTAACCTTAACCATAAACCTTACCCTAACACTAATCCAAGTCCTGCACATACACCTACTGTTAACTCTAAAGCTAACCATAACACAAACCGACCCCTAACTCCACCCCTACCCCTACCCCTACCCCTAAAGCTAACGTGAACTCTAACCAAGCTCTACCCCTAACGCTACCCCTAACGTTAACCCTAACCCATTCATACCCCAACCTTAATCCTAGCCATAGCCCTAAACATAAAAACAACAACAGCCCTAGCCCTAAACCTGACCTAGCACTAACCCTAGCCCTAAACCTAACACTAAAACTAGCACTAACCATAGTCCTACCCTAACCATTGCACTAACACTCCATCGCCACCCTGACTCCTAACTTTCACCCTAACCCAACCCCAATCCAACCTCTACCCTAAACCTAACACTAACCCTAGCACTATCGCTCACAGTAACCCTAATCCTAGCCGTAACCCTAAACCTAGCATTAACCCCATCTGTAAGGTTAATGTTAACCATTGACCTAGACCTAACACTAACCCAGCCCTACACAGGAAATTAACCATAGTTCTAGTCCTAACCATAAACCCAGGTCTAGCCCTAGCCCTAAATCTAGACCTGTCCTTAACACTAGCCATGGCCCTGACCTTAACCCTAACATTAACACTATCCATAACCCTAGCACAAACACTAATACTAACCCTGAACCTAAACAAACAGTAAAAAGCCATCCCCATTCCCCACTATAAACACATCCCCATACCCCTAACACTAACCCTACCCTTAACCCTAAACCTAGCCCTAACCGTGACCCTGCATTACACCTAACCCTAAACCAAATCCTTAGCCTACTATAACTCCTAATCTTACCTTAATTCTAGCCCTAGCCCTATCCTCACGCTAGCGCTAGACCTAACCCTAACCCTAACATTAACCCTAACTCTAGCCCTAGCCCTAGACCTACCTTTAAGCCTAACACTAGTCCTAACCCTAACACAAACCCTGATACTACCTTATGCCAAACTCTACCCTTACACCTGACTCTAACCCTAACCATATCCCTAACCCTAACCCTCGATGCTAGCCTTAACCCAACACAAATCCTAGCCCTAGATGTGACCTTAAACTTAGCCCTAGCCCTAGCCATAACTCGAACCCTAACACTAACCCTTCCTCTAACCCTAACCCTAATCAGAAATCTAGACCTAGTCCTAGCACTAACGCTAACCCTAACCCTGTCCATAGCCCTGACTCTAACTGTAACCCTAACACTAGCCCTATCACTAACCCTAACCCTAAAACTACCCCTAAACCTAATCCTAAACCATCTCTAACCCCAACCTTATCCATTCCCGTAAACCTAATATTAACCCTAACTCTAACTCAGCCCTAGGCTAACCTTGACCCTAACACTTACTCTAGTCTAAGCGACAGCCCTAACCTTAGTTTGATCGCTAACACTACCCGTAACTCTGTCCCTAACAAAAACCGAGCCGCAGCAATTGCCCTAGCCCTGCCCCTAAACTAAACTTACCTCTAACAATAACTCTACCACTGAAAGTAAACCTAACCCTAGCTCTAGGACTAACCCTAAACATAAACTTATCCTATTCTAAATCTAACTCTAGGCTTAACACCAACATTAGCCTAGTGGTGACCCTAATGCTAACACTAACCATCACTCAACACTAATCATAACCCAACACTAACCCTAACCCTAATGTTAACTCTGTCCTAATCCTAGCCCTAACCCTAATGCCAACACTAGCCCAAGTCCAAACCCTAACCCTAACCCTAATCCTGATCCTACTCCTAAAGATGATACTAGCCCTAAACCTGACACTAACCCTAAGTCTATACATAACCCAAACCCTAAGTCTAAATATAACCCTAACCTACCACTAACCCTAGCTGTAGCCCTAAAATTTCCCCTACCCATAATGCTAACCATAACCCTAATCCTAGCCCTACTCTTAACCCTACTCCTAATGCTAGGCCCAACCCTAGCCCTCACCATAATTCTAGCCCTAACCCTAACTCTAGCCCTAGCGCTAACTCTCATGCTACCACCAGCCCTAACACTCATCGTAACGTTAACCCGAACCTAACCCTCACCCTACCCCTAAACCTATCACTCCTCTAACTCTAACCCTAACCCAACTCCTACCAGTATACTATCCCTAATCCTAATCTAACCCTTACGCTACACCTACCCCTACCTCTACCCTTAACTGAAAACCGAAACAATCCCTAACCATAACCATAACATTAATCCTAACCCTAGCCTTTATCCTAAGCATAACCCTAGCCCTAACACTATCCCTAACTTAGTCGTAACCCCAATTATAGCCCTAGCTCTAGCTCTAGTCCTAACCTTAACCCAAAACTAATCCTAACCCTAAACCGAAGACCAGCCCTAGCCCTAATCCTAACTGTAGCACTAAATCTAGACCTAACACTAACTGTAGCTATAAACTTAACCATATGATAGTAACTCCTTACTTGAACAAGTCTTCTATGTTTAATTGTTTAAGGAGTTTGGGGGAGGTCAAATGTCCTGTAAGCAAAAATAATCAAGGTAAAGAGATATATTTCATGGTGGCCAATTTTGGTCTCCCACGCCAGATATGAAGGTGTTCAGATATTGAGGTCAATCAGATACAAAGGTGATCAGATATGAGGGTTAGCACATATGAGGGTGAAAAGATATGAGAGTGATCAGATATGAGGGTGAACAGAATGACTGTGATAACCTACGAGGATGATCAGATATGAGTATTGTCAGCAAGACATAAGTGTGATGAGATATTGTTGTCAGATAACAGGGTGATCAGATCTGAGCATGGCCAGATATGAGGGTACTCAGATATGATATTGTTCAGATATGAGTGCGATCATATATGAGGGTGTTCAGATTTGAGGGCGGTCAGATATGAGGGTGATCCAATATGTGGGTGAGCAAATATAAAGGTGACTATATATGATGGTGGTGTGGTATGAGGGAGATCAGATTTGAGTTTGATCAGATATCAAGGAGGGATCAGATATGAGGGTGTTCTGACTTGAGGGTGGTCAGATATGAGAGTTGTCACATATGAGGTTGATCAGACACTGACGGCAATCAGATTGAGTGTGATCAGATAGGAGTGTGGTCATTTATGAAGCACGATCAATTATGAGTGTGATGTATATGAGGGTGGCCAGATCTGAGGTTTTTCAGTTATGAGGTTGATCATATATTGATGGCGATCAGATATGTGGGTGATCAGATATGTGTGTGGCCAGATAAGAGGGTGATCAGATAAAGGTTGCCTAGATATGAGGGTGGAGAAGTATTATAGTAATGAGACATGAGGATGATCAGATATGAGGGATGTCAGTTATAAGGGTGACAGATATGATTGTGGCCCGATATAAAGGTGATAGGATATGATGATGTGCAGATAGAAGGGTCATCAGCTATGGGGGTGATCATATAAGAGTGTAGTTCATGAAAGAGTCATTCAGAAATGAGGAATGTCAGACATAATGGTGATCAGATATGAGGCTGGTATTATACGATGGTAGATATGATGGTAGTCAGATATGAGGCTGATCATATATGAGGGTAATCAGTTATAAGGGTGGTCAGATATGAGCATGATCAGACATTAGGGTGATCAGATATGAAGCTGATCAATATGAGGGTGATGAGATATGAGATTGATCAGATAAAGGTGATCACATTGGAGAGATATGAGGGCAGTCAGATATGAGGGCAGCCAGATATTTGGGTGATCATATGTGAGGGTGATCAGATGTGAGTGTGAAGTGATATTAGGGTGTTTGGGTATGAGGGTGGTCTGATATGAGGGTGTTCACATATGAGGGTGACCATATATGAGGTTTGTCAAATAAAAGTGTGGTCAGATATGAGGGTCATCTGATATGAATGAGGCCAGATTTGAACGTGATCAGATATAGAGGGTGAGTTGATATTATGGTGAACAGATATGATGGTGTTCAGATATGAGGGTGGTCAGATATGAGTGTGGTAAGATACAATGGTGATCATATAAAATGGTGTTCAGTTATGAAGGTTGCCTGATAAGAGTGTAGTCATATATGACAGTGATCAGATATGATTGTTTCAGATATCAGAATGATCAGATATCTGGTCGGCCAGATATGAGGGGGGTCAAATATTGGTCTGGCCAGATATGAGGATGATCAGATATGAGGGTGATTACATATAAGCGATGTCAGATATCAGAGTAACCAGATATGAGTGTTGCCAGATATGAGGCTGGTGGGTTATGAGTCTGATCAGATATGAGGCTGACCAGATAGGAGTGTGATCACATATGAATGTGATCAGATATGAAAGTTGTCAGATATCAGGGTGATCATATCAGAGCGTGGCCAGATTTGAGGGTCGTCAGATAAAAGGTTGATCAGATATGTGTGTTTTCTGATTTGAGGTTGGTCAGATATGAGGATTGTAAGATATCAGAGTGATCAGATCTGAGGGTGGCCAGATATGAGGGTTGTCAGAAATGAGGGTGATCAGATATTGAGGGTATTCAGATACGATGGTGATCAGATATGGGTGTGGTCATAAATAATGTTGACAAGATACGAGAGTGGCAAAATTTAATTTTGCTCATATATGAGTATGTTCACATATGAGGGTAGTTGGATAGGAAGGTGATCAGCTATGAGGTTGGCCAGATATGAGGGTAGTCAGATTTGATGGCTGTCAAATAGGAATGGGGAGCATTACGATGGTGATCAGATATGATTGTGATCAGATCTGGATGGTGATCAGATAGACTGATCAGATAGGAATGTGGTCAGTTATAATGGTGATAAGTTATGAGGGTGGTCAGATAAGAAGGTGGTCAGATATGAGGGTGATCCGATATCAGAGTGATCAGATATTGAGTACAATCATATATTAGGCTGGTAGGAATTGAGAGTGATTATATACAAGGGTGATCAGATAGGACAGTTGCGAGGTATAATGGTAATCACGTATGTGAGTGGACAGATATGAGGGGCATCTGGTATGAGGGTGATCAGTTATAAGCTGATCATTTATGAAGGTGGGCAGGCACAAGGGTGGCCTGATATGAGAGTGGTCATCTTTGAAGGTGGTCAGATATAAGGGTGATGACATATGAGGATGGTCAGATATAAAGGTGATGACATATGAACTTGACAATATAGATGGAGGTCACATATGAGAGTGGTCATATATGAGAGAGGTTAGATATGAGAATAGAAATGTGGGTTATCAGATATGAGGGTCGTCAGCTATGAGGGTGATCAGATATGAGGGTGTTCAGATACAATGCAGGTAACTTATGAGGGTGATCGGATATGAGGGTGATCATATAATCATGATTAGATATTAGGGTTGCCATATATGAGAGTGGTCAGGTGTGAGGGTGAATAGATATTGAGGGTGAACATATATGAGGGTAGTCAGACATGAGGGTGACCACATATGGAGGATGATCACATAAGAGGCTGAACAGATATGTAGGTTGTCAGATATGAGGGTCCTCGGATAGGATTGTTGTAGCAAAAGTGGGTGAGTAGATATGAGTGTGGTCAGAAATGAGGGTGATCAGATTGGAGATTCACCACATACTGAGGGCTATCTGATATGATAGGGATCAGATATGATGGTGGTCAAATATGAGGGTGATCAGAAATGAGGATGACCACATATTGAGGGCTATTTGATATTGAAGGTGATCTTAACCGGGGGTGATCGGGTATGAGGGTGGTAAGATATGACGCTGATCAGATATGAGGGTGGCCAGATACGATGGTGTCCAGATATGAGGTTGACCGCCTATGAGTGTCGTCAGATATGAGGGTGATTAGAAATGAGTGTTGTTCAGATAGAAGGGTAATCAGATATGAAGGTGGCCAGATATGAGGATGATCATATGAAGGTGATCAGTTATGAATGTGTGAAGATATAAGGCTGGGCAAATATGAGGGTGATCACATATGGAGAGCAATAAGATCTAAGGGTGATCAGATATGAGAGTGGTCATATAAGATGGTGATCAGTTATGAGGGTGGTCAAATATGAGGAGAATCTGATATGAGGGTCATCTCATACTAATGGCGATCAGACATGAGAGTGATCACATATGAGGGTGGACAGATATGAGAGTGGCAAGAATTTATGTTCATCATATATGAGTGTGATCATAAATGAGGGTTATCAGATATGACTAAGGTCATATATGATTGATGATTTATGATGGCTATCCGTTATAGGGGTCATGAGATATGAGGGTGGTCAGAAATGAGGGTGATCACTTACAATGATGACCAGATACGACTGTGGCCTGATATGATGTTGATCATGTATGAGGATGGTCTGATATAAGGGTGATCAGCTATGAGGGTGGTTAGATTCGAGATTTATCAGATATCAGGGCGATCAGGTATGAGGGGGGACAGGTATGGGACTGATATTATTTTAGAGTGATCATATAAGACGAGGATGAGATATGAGTGTTATCAGATATGATGTGGTCATATATTAGGGTGATGAGATATGAGGGTTGTCAGTTATAGGTTGTCAGCCTCAGAAATAAGGCTGATCACTTAAAAGGGTGATAAGATATGAGTTTGGTCTGATATGATGTTAGACACATATGAGGACGGTCTAATATAATGGTGATCAGATATGAGGTGGTCCAACATGTGGGTAATCAGATATGAGGGCGATCAGACATGAGGATAGTCAGATATAAGGATCATCAGACAGGAGGGTGGTTAGACCTGATGCTGGTAATATATGAGGGTGGTCTGGTATTTTGGTGATCAGATATCAGGGTGTTATTTATGAAAGGGGGCCAGATATGAGGGCTGGGCAGATATGAGTGTGATCAGAAATGTGGGTGGTCAGAAAGGACGATGATCAGATATGATGGTTGTCAGATATAAGGGTGATCAGATATGAATGGGGCAAGATATGTGGGTGATCATACATGAGGGTGATGAGTTGTGAAGGTTGTCGGTTATAAGGGTCATAAGATGTGTGGGTGGCCAGATATGAGGATGGTCGGATATTAGGGTGATGAAATAATTGTGATACAGCTAAGAGAGCAGACAGACATGAAGGTGGTCGGATATGAGGTTGGCCAGATATAAGAATGGCCAGATATGAGAGTGGTCAGCTATTAAGGTGAACATAAATGAGTGTGATAAAATATTAGGGTGATCAGATTGAAGTCAATGAGATGAAGGTTGATCAGATATGGGGGAGACAAAATATGAGGGTGTTCATATATGTGGATGATCAGATAAGGGTGATCAGATATTAGGGTAGCCAGATATGAGTGTGGTCAGATATGAGGGTGATCACATAAAATGGTGATCAGATATGTGTGTGATCAGATATTTATTGATAACTTATATGTGGGTGATTAGAAATGAGAGTGGTCAGATATAACAGTAATCAGGATGGTGATCAGATATGACTGTGGTCAGATATGAGGGTGATCAGATATAAGGGATGCCAGATAAAATTGTGATCAGATATGAAGTTGGAAAAATATGAGGGTGGACAGACAAGTGTGAGTTCAGATAGGAGGGTTTTCCAATAAGAGTTTGAGACTATATGAGGGTGGTCATATATGACGGTGGTCTGATATGTGGGTGATCAGTCATTGAGGGAGAACAGATATGTGGATGATCAGATATGAGGAGGTCAGATAAAATCGTGATCAGATATGAGAGTGGTCAGATATGAGGGATTTCACATATGAGGGTGATCTTATATGAGGGTGGTGATATATGAATGTGATCAGATATGAGGATGATCAAATATGAGGGTGGTCAGTCATGAAGGTGGTCCGATATGAGGTGGTCAATTCAGATGGTGATTAGATATTAGGGAGGTCAGACAGGAGGGAGATCAGCTATGACAGTCGTCTGATATTCAGGATGATAGGATATGAGCCTGATCACCTATACGGGTGATCAAACATGAGGCTGGCCAGACATGAGGTTGTCAGATACGAAGGTTGTCAGATATGAGGGGGGTGGTCAGATATATGGGTGGTCAGATATGAAGGTGGTAAGAAATGAGAGTGGCCATATATGAAGTGGTCATTTATGAGGGTGGTCATATATGAAGGTGATTCAGATATGAGGAAGATCCAATATGAGGGTCCTCAGATATTAGGGTGATGAGATATGAAGTTGATAGCAAATTGAGGGTGGACATATATGACAGTGACCAGATATGAGTGTGGTCAGATAAGAGTGTTGTCAGATATTGAGGGCAAACAGATATGAAGGAGATCAGATATGAGTGTGGTTAGATAAGATGGTGAACAGATATGAGGGTGGTCACATAAGAAAGTTATCAGATATTGGGGTGGTGAGATATGAGTGTGATTAGACATGAGGGTGATCACATATCGAATAGTATCAGATATGTTGGTGACCAGATATGAGTGTGGAGAGACATGAGAGTGATCAAATAGGAGGGTGATCACATATGAGTGTGATCAAATATGAGGGTTAACAGATAGGAGAGTGGTCAGATATGAGTGTGAGGAGATATGAGGTTTCTCAGTGACAAGGGTGACCAGATATGAGGGTAATCAGATTATACGGAGATCAGATATGATGTTGGTCAGATATGAGGATGGTCAGACATGAGGATGATCTGATATCATGGTTGTCAAAAATAATCGTGATTAGATATAAAAGTGGCGAGGTATGAGAGTGGTCAGAGAAGAATGTTATCAGGTGTGAAGTTGATCAGATATGAGTCTGATAGGACAAGAGAGAGGTTAGATATGAGGGATGTCTGAAAGGACTGTGATCAGACATGAGGTTGGTCAGATATGAGGCTAGTCACATGTGAGGGAGATCAGAAAAGATGGTGATCAGATATGAATGTGGTAAAATATAAGGCTGGTCAGATTGGAGGGTGGTCAGAACTGATGGTGGTCAAATATGAGCAGGCTCACATATGTGGGTGGTCAGATATGAGTGTGATCAGATATGAGGTTGGTCAGACATGATGGTAATCAGATATGAAGGTTGTCAGATATGAGGGGGGCCACATATAAGGTTGGCCATATCAGAGGTAGGGCAAATATGAGGATGATCAGATATGAGGGTGTCCAAACATGAAGGGGGTCAGATGGGAGGATGATCAGATATTGGGCGATCAGATATGAGAGCAAAGAGATTTGAGGATGGTCAGATATCAGGGTTTTCAGATATGAGGGTGATCACATTTGAGGGTGGTCAGATATGAGGGGGATCAGATGTGAGGTATATCAGATATCTTACTGTCCAGATATGAGGACGGCCAGACATGAGGGTGAACAGATATGAGGGCGACCAGACAAGATGTTGATCATATATGAATTTAATCAGATAAGAGGGTGATCAGATGGGTGTAATCAGATATCAGGGTGATAAGATATGAGTGTTGTCAGAAAAGGGGTCATCAGCAATGAGGGTGGCCAGATATGAGGGTGGTGAGGTAAGATGATCACATAAAGGCGATCAGATATGATGGTGGCCATATACGAGGATAGTCAGATATCAGGGCGGCCAGATATGAGTGTGGGCAGATATGAGAGTGGTCCCACACAAGGGTGGTCACATGTGAGCATGATCAGATATGAGGGTGATTAAATATGATTGTGATCTGATTTGAGGTTTGTCAGATAAGAGTGTTGACTCATATGAGGGTGGTCAGATATGAGGGTGATCAGATATGAGAGGGATTGTATATTAGGGTGGTCAGGTATGAGGGTGGCCAGATATGAGTGTGATCATATATGTGGGTGGTCATATATGAGGGTGGTCCTATAGGAAGGTGCTCAAATATGATGGTCATCAGATAAGATGGTGGTCAGAAGTGATGTTGGTCTGATACGATGGTGACCCGATAACTGGGTAGTCAGATATGAGGGCTGTCAGATATAATGGTGATCAGAGACAAAGGTGGCCAGATATGACGGTTGCCAGATATGAGGGTGATCAGATATACGAGTGATCTGATATGATTGTGAGAAGATATGAGGTTGGTCAGATAGGAGGTTGGTCATATGTATGTGTGAACAGATATTAGTGTTTCCACATATGAGGGAGATTACATATAAGGGTGCATAAATATTGATGTTTAGCTATGAGGGCAATCAGATAAGACGGTATTCAGGAATCAGTGATTCCTGATATGAGGTTAGAAGGATATCAGAGTGGACAGATATGAGTGTGATGAGATATGACTGTAATAAGATATGACCTATCAGAAATCAGGGTGATCAGGTAAGTGAGTTGCCAGATATAAGTGTGGTCATATATGAGGGTGATCAGAAGTGATTGTGTTCTGATTTGAAGGTGATCATATGTGAGGGTGATCAGTTATGATGGTGGTCAGATGTGAATGTGGTCAGATATAAATTTGTTCAGAGAAAAGCGTTATGAAATATGAGGTTGGCAAAGTATGTGGGTGGTTTGATAGGAGAGTGGTCAGTAATAGTGATCAGATAGGAGGGTGGCCATATCTGACTGGGATTAGACATGAGGGTGATCAGATATTCAGGACAATTGTATACGATGTGATCTGCTTTGATGGAGGACTGATATGGGTGTGGTCAGATATGAGGGTTTTCAGATATATAGGTGATCAGATCTGAAGATGGCCAGATATGAGCATCATGAGATATTAGTGAGAACAGATATGAGGGTGGTCAGATATTACCATGGGAAGATAGGAGGGTGGTCTGATATGAGTAGGGTCAGATATAAGAGTGAACAGATATGAGAGTGGTCCAAGAGGAGTGTGATCAGATATTGAGGGACATCATATATGAGAGTGATCTTATATGAGGGTGGTCATCTACAAGAGTGATCAGATAAGAGGGTGGTCAGAGAAGAGGGTGATCAGATATGAGGGTGGTCAGATATGTTGGAGAGGATGTAGAGAGAAGGGAACTCTCATACATTGCTGGTGGGAGTGAAAACTGATGCAGCCACTATGGAAAACAGTATGGAGAGTCCTCAAAAAATTAAGGATAGAACTACCATATGATCCAGCTATTCCACCGCTGGGTATTTATCCAAAGAACTTGAAAACAACAACGTGTAAAGATACATGCAACCCTGTGTTCATTGCAGCTTTATTCGCAATAACCAAGACTTGAAAGCAACCTAAGTGCCCATCAAGGGACGAATGGATAAAGAAGATGTGGTATATACACACGACGGACTACTACTCAGCCATAACAAACGATGAAATCCAGCATTTGTGACAACATGGATGGACATTGAGGGTATTAAGCAAAGTGAAATAAGTCAGAGGGAGAAGGTCAAATATCATATGATCTCACTCATGAAGTAGTAGATAATAACAGCAACAAACACATAGTGATAGAGATTGGATTGTTGTTTAACAGAGGTTAACGGGGGAGCGAGGAGGGCGAAAGGGATAATTAGACACATGTGTGTGGTGATGGGTTGTAATTAGTACTTGGGTGGTGAACATTATGTAATCTACTCAGAAATAGAAGTATAATGATGCACACATGAAATTTATACAATGTTATAAACCAATGCTGCTACAATAAACCAAAAATTAAAAAAAAAAAAGAAAAGAATTGAGGGTGATGAGATATGAGGGTTGTCAAATGTGAGGTTGGTCAGATATAAGGGTGATAAGATATGAAGTTTGTCACATATGAATGGGACCAGATATGAGGGTGGTCCAATATTGAGGACGATCTTATATGAGAGCAAACAGATATGCAGGTGTTCATATATCAGCGTTTTCAGATATGAGGGTGATCACATTTAAGAGTGGTCAGATATCAGGTTGATCAGATGTGAGGCTTGTCAGATATCTGACTTTCCAAATATGAGGTTGGCCAGACATGAGGGTGGACAGATACGAGGTTGATCAGAAATGAGGATGATATGATATGAGTGTAGTCAGATAAGAGGGTGATCAGATGAGTGTGATCAGACATGAGAGTGGTAAAATATGAGGGTTGGCAGATAAAGGGATTGTCAGAATTGAGAGTGGCCAGATACGAGGATGGTCAGATATGTTGTTGGTCAGATAAAGGTGATCAGATATGATGATGGCCATATATGAGGATGGTCAGATATCAGGGTGGCCAGATATGTGGGTGGGCAGATATGAAGGTGGTCAGATACGAGAGTCGTTGTATATTAAGGATGCCAGGTATGAGAGTGGTTATATATGAGAGTAGTCATATATGTGGGTGGTCATATGTGAGAGTGATAATTTAGGAGTGTGGTGGAATAGGAGGATGATCAGTTTTGACAGTGGACAGACATGATGGCGGACAGATATGAGGGTGATCTAATATCTGGGTGGTCAGATGTGAGGTTTGTCACAAATATTGTTGGTCAGCAATCGAGGTGGCCAGATATGAGGTAGTCAGATATGATGGTAATCAGATACAAGGCTGATCAGATATTAAGGACTATCGTATATGAGGGTGATCTGATAGGATGTTGGGTACATATGGGGGTGATGAAATATGAGGGGATTCAGATATATGGGTGATCAGGTCTGAAGATGGTCAGATATTAGCATCGTCATGTGTTAGAAGGAACAGTTATGAGGGCAATCAGATATTAATGTGAGAAGATATGAGGGTAGTCTGATACAAGAGTTGTCAGATATAAGGGTGAACATATATGAGGGGGTCCACTTATGAGGTTGGTCTTATATAAGGGGGATCATATACTGAGGGTGATCAGATATGAGGGTGACCTGATGTGATAGTGGCCAGATATAATGGAGACCAGATATGAGGGTGGTAAGACATGAGGGTGCTCTGATATGAGTGTGAACAGATATGAAGTTGGTGAGATATGAGGGTGATCAGTTATGAGGGTTGTCAGACATGAGGCTGGTCTGATAAAGGGGTGATCAGTTATGAAGGTGTTCAGAAATAATGGTGGTCAAGTATGAGGGTTGCCATATAATATTCTCAAAGAATGATATGACAAAAAAGCTAACAGCCCAATTAAAAAATGGACAAAAGATCTGTACAGACATTTATCCAAAGAAGAGATACACATGGCTAACAGGCACATGAAAAGATGTTTAGCATTATTACCTATCAGGGAAATGCAAATCAACACTACAATGAGCTATCACCTTACTCCCACCAGAATGGCTGTAATTAACAAAAGAGGAAACACCAAGCGTCAGACAGGATGTGGAGAGAAGGAAAGTGTCAAACACTCTGGTGGGAATGCAAACCGACGTAGCCACTACGGAAAACAGTATAGAGATTCCTCAAAAAACTGAGAATAGAACAACAATATCATCCAGCTATCCCACTGTTGGGTATTTATCCAAGGATCATGAAAACACGAATAGGTACAGATATATACACACCTATGTTCATTGTGGTATTATTCACAATAGCCAAGACCTGGAAATAACCCTAGTGCCCATCAAGGGACAAATGGATAAAGAGGATGTGGTATATGTACACAATGGAATACTACTCAGCCATAAAAAAGATGAAATCTTGCCCTTTGCAACATGGATAAAGCTTGAGGGTATTGTGCTAATGGAGTTGGATATTTCTCACAGAATTTGTTAATTTTTCATTTTTATTTAAATCTTATTTCTCTCTTGTCTTCTACCTCTATCATTTCTAAGTTTCTATCTTTGAGTTCGCTAATTTTCACTTCCATATGGTGTGCTTTATTTCCAATGTTTTCTACTGTCTTGTTCATCTCATTTTTTGAGTTCTGCTACAGAATTTCTGTTTGGTTCTTTTTTTGGAATTTCAATCTCTTTGATAAAGTACTCCTTCTGTTTATTGATTTTATTCGTGAGCTCAAGGAGCTGTCTTGCTGAGTTTTCTTGTAGCTCATTGAGTTTCTTGATGACAGCTATTTAGAATTCTGTATTGGCTAGACTGCAATCTTCCATAACTTCAAGTTTGGTTTCTGGAGAATTGTTGTTTTCTTTTTGTGATAACGTGTTACCATATTTTTCCATGGTGCTTGATGAGTTGTTCTTCTGCTGGTGCATTTCTAGTAGTGAGTACCGTTCTTATTTAGGTAGGGCTTTGTGTACTTTGATTCTGAGATGCTTCTGGTTGTATTTGAATGGCTGTGCTTTCCACCCTCCACTGCCTCTTTCAGTGGTGTTCCTGGTGCCCTTGTTGTGCCGCTTGTGCCTCCAAGGTTGCTGGTGCTTTGCTGCTGCTGGTGTCACTGCAATCTCAGGCATCACCACTGAGCTCCCCAGGCTGTCTAGTCCCTCCGCTGATTCCAGGGTCACCTGGGTCATGGGTTCCCCCACTACAGTGGGAGGAGGGAGAGGGTGGGGCAGGATCCAAGGACATGGGCACCCTGCCACATGCGAGGATGTTTGGTCCAGAGGTGCTACTGCCACAGGTGGTGGGCCAGGGTTGCAGGCACTGTTCTAGCTGGGGGGACTGGGGTCACAGGCTCTACTGCCCTTGCTAACTCGCTCTTTGCAGCCTCAGGTGCTGCTGTGACTAGGGGGACTGGAGTCGCTCATACTGCCTCTGCTGCTGTTCCTGGCTTTTCTGGGGTTGCTGTCACCAACACTGCTGGTGGTACCATGTTTGTGGGCATCATCACCACTTCTGAGTGGGCTGGGGTCACAGGTGCCACCACCATAGTTAGGTCTATCTTGTAGCTTAGTCCTCCCCTCCAAAGGAGACTAAGGATATTCCATGTATCTTTCCAGATATTACACCAATATGTATATATTGAGTGATTGAATAAGAAATTTTTTTAACTGAATGTTTACCATACTCCAAGAATCTTTCTAGGTGCAAGGAATAATGAGTAAATAAAAACTAGGCCTCTAGCCTCATAGAGATGACACTTTAGTGAGAGAAGACAAATAATATATACACAAATTAACACACAGATATTATATCTGAAATTTATAATATTTTAAAAGAAGAAGAGGAGTAAAGAAACAGAGGGAGCAGACAAGAAAGTTGCTGTTTTATACAGACAGAGTTCTGAGAAGGTGACATCTGAGTAGATCGCAGAATTAAATGGAAGAAGAAAAACTTAGATAGCTTGGGTAAGGGCCTAACAGGCAAAGAACAGCCAGTGCAAAGGCTTTAATCAAGAGGGAGCCTGTCGAGCCAGCCCCGATGGCCTAGTGGTTAAAGCTCAGCGTGCTCCACTTCAGCAGTCTGGGTTCAGTTCCCAGGCATGGAACCACACCACTCATCTGTCAGTGGCCATGCTGCGGTGGCAGCTCACATAAAAAAAAGAGGAAGATTAACAACAGATTTTAGTTCATGGTGAGTCTTCCTTAGCAAAAAAATAAAAAAGAGAGAGAGAGAGAGACAGAGCCTGTCTAGTATTCAAGAAACTGTGAAGAGACCAGTGTGGCTTGAATGGAGAGGGAAAAAGGGAGTGCAGGGGGTAAGGCCAGAGGGTAAGAAGGGGCAGAGTCGTGTACGGCTCGGGAGACAGTTAGACTGTAGGTTTATCCTGAGAAAAATCAGGATCAGTGGCCCTGGGGGTCTTCAGAAAGGATTAACATGACCTGACTTACATTGTAAAAGGATCACTGAAATTGCTGTGTTGAGAATAGACTGGCAGTGGGGGTGGGCAAAGGTAGAAACATGGAGATGAGTTCCGTGAGAGATGATGCTGTTTTGGATCTGATGGATAGCAGAAGTTGTGATAACTGATCATATTCTGGAATATTCTCAAGGTAGCCCCAACATAGTTCTCAGGCACATTGAATGTCAACTTTGGGAGAAAGAAGTCAAGCATCAGGACTCCACCGTTTGTGGCCTGGGTAACTGGAAGGGTGGATTTGCCATCAACTGAGATGTGGAAAACTGGTTTGAGCAGATTTTGAGGGAAGATCATGAATTTGGTATCAGTATTTTAAGTTTGCAGTATCTATCAGATGTCCAAGATGGGAGAAACTAAGGCATGTGTTTGCTGAGGAGATTGGTTTAAATGAGCAGGGGAAATGACAATGCAAGAGAGAGAAGAGTAGGCAGGAAGGGGTAGGATCCAGTGCACAGGTGGGGAGATTGTCAGAGTGGAAGACAGTTGTTCATCTTATTACAATCTGGAAGACTGTGGAAATGGGCACAGACAAGTGGGTGGGTAGACAGGCTGACAGGAGTCATTGCAAAGTTTATTCTGCCTGCTCCTACTTTCATAGTGAAATAGAAACGAAAATCTTCTTTGGAGGAATTAGTGAATCCCCTTTCACTCTCTTGCTTAAAGTCTCCCATAGGCTTCTCCTCACTATTAAATAACATCCAAACTTTTCATCATGGTCCACAAAGCCCCACAGGACCTGGCCCCACCTACCTCTCTCCATTGCCCCAAATGCTCTAACTACAGTGGCCTTCCTTCTGTGCCTCAGACACGTGGCTAACATACGAGCCTTTGATTCTTTGACTTACTTGTCCCTCTGTCTGGTAAGCCCTCTCTCCTACCTCCCAAGTCTGGCTAATTATTATCATGTATGTCTCACCTCAAAGGTCCCCTCCTTTGGCCTTCATTGAACACCCCATCTAAAGTGGCCCCTCCTCTCATCATCTTATTTTACTTACATGTTTATTCTGTATTTTCTGCTTCTACCCACAAGAATGTGTTTCATAAGAAACTAGCGCCCCCACCCCCCACCTTATCAATCTCTCCCTTGATCTGGCTGTACTCCTCTTCTCACAACCACCCAATAGCAGTAGAGAGAGAGACAGAGATAGGAATAGAGAGGGAAGTTTGTGCACTATCCATCAGCCCTCAGAGAATCGTAGCTCTATGAGAGCAGCTGCTCTGTGGCTTCTCTTTGGCATATCCAAATGGCCAGCATCACTCCTCCTGTGCTTTTCTGCTAGTATTAAGTAAAATAAGGGTGACTTGAGCACGAGCACTGCAATACCGATGGTCGATCTGATAACCAATATTGCTACTGTGACTGATGGGTGGGTAGTGGACAGAAGGTGGATCTCCTGCACAAAGGAATGAGTCACGTCCAGGGCAGGACAGAGTAGAATGGCTCGAGATTTCAACATGACACTCAGAGTGGCATACAATTTAAAACTCAGGAACTATTTATTTCTGGAATTTTCCATTTAATATTTTCAGTTTGCAGGTGACTTCAGGTAACTGAAATCACAGAAAGCAAAACCACAGATAAGGGGGAACTACTGGACAATGAAAGGCTGATCCATTATCTAACTGAGTCCTCCCTCTCCAAAGAAACTAGGCATATTCTGTGTACCATTCTAGAAATCATGTATGCATATCGAGACATACAAATATCCTTTGAAAATATCAAATAGGACCACACTGTGCATACAGTCCTTCACTTTAGATTTCTTTCAGCTAATGAAACATCTGGGATGGCTTTCTAAAGTACACATAAAGAGCAATATCATTCTTTTTACTGGCTACATAGTGTTTCATTGTATTGATAAAATGCCATCCACTTAATTAGTGCCATATTTATTGGAATTTAATGTGTTTTCGGCCATTTGCTACTGTAAACAACGCTGCAAGTAATAGCCTCATATGTATGTCCTTGCACAGTCATTCAAATCTATCTATCTATCTATATATTTATTTATTTGCTTTTCATTTTTTTTTAATTTTTTGTTTATTGCAGTAACATTCGTTTATAACATTGTATAAATTTCAGGTATACATCATTATACTTCTATTTCTGCATAGATTACATCATGTTCACCACCCAAATACTAATTACAACCCATCACCACACACATGTGCCAAATTATCCATTTCCCCCTCCTCCCTCCCCCCTTCCCCTCTGGCAACCCCCAATCCAAACTCTGTCACTATGTGTTTGTTTGTTGTTGTTATTATCTACTACTTAATGAGTGAGATCATATGGTATTTGACTTTTTCCCTCGGACTTATTTCACTTTGCATAATACCCTCAATGCCCATCCATGTTGTCACAAATGGCGGGATTTCATCACTTCAAATAGATCTATAAATAAAGTCTTAGAATTGCTGGCATACACGTGCCTTTCATATTTTATTGATATTGCAAAATTACCCTCCAAAATAGTTTTATTGAATCAATAGACTTTTCTACTCCTCTAAATAATGAACCGTTATTAGTAACTGCAGGTCATGTTTTTGGTGAGGGAAAGGAGAGAATTCTTTTTTAAAACGTTTGTCTGTGAGGAAGACTGGCCCTGAGCAAACATCCGATGCCAGTCTACCTCTTTCTGCTGAGGAATACTGGCCCCGAGATAACATCTGTGCCCATCTTCTCTACTTTATAAGGGACACTGACACAGCATGGCTTGACAAGCGGTTCATTGGTGCCTGCCCGGGGTTCCAAGCATGCGAACGCTGGCCACCGAAGTGAAGCACGCACACTTAACTGCTGCACCACCGGGCGGACCCTGAAAGGAGTTAATTCTTGATGCATCTTAAATCAACTAAGAAAAGGACTGAAAGAAAATGAAATCTCCTACAGAATATGTAATACTTTACTGTGATGCATATTTAAAGCAAAGGAAGGGCCAGCCCCGTGGCTTAGCCGTTAAGTGCACGCGCTCCGATGTTGGCGGCCCAGGTTCGGATCCCGGGCGTGCACCGAGGCACCACTTCTCCGTCCATCCTGAGGC
The DNA here is from genome assembly GCF_020826845.1 of Diceros bicornis minor. NCBI lineage: Eukaryota > Metazoa > Chordata > Mammalia > Perissodactyla > Rhinocerotidae > Diceros > Diceros bicornis. Next base: position 1,849,192 of record NW_026691791.1, read on the forward strand.
CGAGTCCCACATAAAGCAACTAGAAGGATGTGTAACTATGACATACAACTATCTACTGGGGCTTTGGGGGGCAAAATAAATAAATAAATAAATCTTTAAAACAAAGGAAAATCAAGCACTGTTTCTGGGAAAGAATTTAGAATCACTTTCCCACTTCCGCTAATAAAAGTTTCAGCTCATTACTAAGTGAGTTTTTCCATTCTTCGGTAATTCTTTTCCTAAGTCAACCTTTCAGGAACTGACAGCCAATGGAAACAGGAGTTTCAAGAAAAAGAAAGCAAGAGGAGAAACCTAAATCTCAGAGTTTCTAAACAGCACAAGTTTCTTATGTTTCTGGGCTGGGTAGTGACTTGCAACTCGTCGTTTGACTCATTTTAATTAAAAAATAAAGTGTGATTGTTTAAATGTCATAATTCTCTTTTGTTAGTGAAAAAGTTTTTCTGCGTTGTTTTTTCTACAGATTGCAAACTCTTGAAGGGTGCGGTGGAGGATGTGTTTGTAAATGGCTGCCTGCCCCTCAGTGGCTTTCAGCAGGTGACAGCAATTTCTGCTATTACTGGGATAGCGGCTCTCTGCATTCCCCTAGAGCGCTATCTCCAGACCCGTTAACCCCCCTGCCCCCTTTAGCTGAGCATGCGCTGCAGGTGAGAAGCATCAGGAGGCGGCAGCCCATTCAAACGCGGCATTGGGGAAATTGAAAGCTTTAAGCGGGGAGGCCTGGCGCTCCGCAGCTGCAGCGCGGCATCTGGACCAGTTCCCGTTCAAGGCAGGATGGCCAGCAGGATGGCGGAGGAGAAGGCCATCACCGTCTGCGTGCGCCTGCGGCCCCTCAGCAGGTAGGCGGCACGACCCGGCCAGGTCCCCGAGGCAGCCCGGAGCTGAGGAGTTGCTCCTCGCCACCCGTTCCCGCACAGCCTTGCACGGTTTCCTTCTTGGTACAGTGACAAGGAGGGGTTGGAGGGTCCCGCTGTGGGATTCGCTTGACTCCGCTGTAACTCAGGCCCCCACCCCCTTGACCCTGCCCCCGCTTGCCCACCCCCCCCAGTCAGGGACGCCTGTGGGAAAGAGCTTCTGCCGCTCCTCACAGGTGGTCCTGGTGCACTAGGCTGTCTCCCCCTCTACTGTGTCCTTGACAGCAAGGCCGAGTCTCTCTTGTTGCACTGGGTTCAGACGGCGCTCAAGACTTCACAGTCAATGGCTGAATTCAGCAAGCAGAATGTTGAATGACTGAGATTTATCAGTATTGAAGTCCATTTTTTTTTGGGGGGGTACAGTGTAGGTACTACCGTTGTTGCCCTGGGGAACGGGAAGAAATGAAGGCTTTTTGCTTCTCTAATCTCTGCCCCTCCCCAAGAATACAAACACATTTTTCTGTTTGAGAATTATGTGGTAAATATTAGAGTGTTTAATAAATGAGCATATCCAGATGAGGAATTTCCTATTTTTTAGGAGCTCATTATCTAATGCATTAGAAGACAGCTACATAAAGAAACCATTACAATACATTGTGACAAGTGCTATGACAGGCAGGTGGAGAGTGTTTGCTGAGGGCTCATTAGTGCTTCCCTTAGATAACAATGTGGGGAAAGGGGCAGGGCTGGTGTCAGGAAACTCCTGAAAGAATAGTTAAGTTATTTGTTGGAAAGGTAAGCCAGGGTATTCCAGGCACAGAGGGATTGAATCTGTTATCTTGGGGGAACCTTCAGATAGTTGATTTGTATGGAGTTAGGGGGTATATAGGAAGTTAGAGGAAGATAAGGTTGAAGAGAGAAATAAACATGATCCCAGTCTCATGTGCCATATTAAGGATTTCAGATGGTTTTCAAAGATGTTAAGCAGGAAGGACATAATTGGAGTTGGATTTGAATGTCTCTCTTCAGTGGCCAGTACTGGGTAGGGGGAGGGGAGTGGAGAGCTTCCCAAGGAAAGGCCCATGACAGGGCAAGAGGTCGCTGAAACCCCACTTAAAAGTGCTGACCCCTCAACGGGGGACTTTCCACATGGCTCTTGTATATAGTATAGGTCATTAAGATCTTTTGAAATATTCTTCAGAATATGAAATCTTTTAAATTCTCTTTCATGTAACATGACTTCAAAACCAGTTGTATTAAAATGCACTGTTTTTATTCTTTTAGGAAAGAAGCTCTTGGAGGGGCTATGCAAGATCACTGGAAAACTGACAATAATACTATTTATCAAGTTGATGGAAGTATATCCTTCAATTTTGGTAAGCTTATAATAGCATCAAACGGTAACGTATTATTCTTTTCTATTGAGTACAAAAGGCTTTTCAATAATACTGCATTTGTCATTAAAGATCAGACTAAGCCTTCCGTAAACTCCTTCAGTGGAAATTTTAAAAAATTGTTTATCACATATGATAAGTAAGGTAATAAATTGATATTTAAAACACGATTATAGTCATAGTGCCTTATGACTGAAACTAACACTGTTCCTCTTATTTGTTAGTGTATTTGTGGCCTAAGACTCTGTAAGCCCAAAATTTGTTGCTTAATGTCGAGTCATCTTTAAGATGTTTCAGTTTAGTATATTCTTTCCACAATTATTTTCAGGAAAACTCTTGACAGAATAAATAGTGAAGATATTCCTTCTTTGCTAGAATACAGCAGGGACCTACCACCACTTTTGTGGAGCTTATCATATGGTGGGAAGAAAGGCTTTCAACAACTAATTACACTCGTGATGACATAGCTTTGTGGGAGTTTGTAGCAGGGGGTCTAACTAGTCTAGGTGTCTGAAATGGTACCACTTACCCTGGAGCCTGCAGGATGAGTGAGAACCAGCTGGGAGAAAGGGACTTGGAGGCCCTCAACATTGGCTAGGCTGATTTGTGTATTGATTTCCCACACATATATGTGCTGACAATGTGCCAGACACCATTCTAAGCACTTCATGTATATTAACTCATTTATTTCTCCTAACCAGCCTGTGCAGTATGTACCTTCCCATTTTAATGAGGAACTGATACGCAAGTCACACAGCCAGCAGATGGGGGAGTCAGATCTATGTTCCAGCCACACTACCATGTTTCCACTTAGGCACCGTAGAGGACAGTGAGGTCCTCTCAACAACCTTAGGAGTACGAGTGCTTAGGTTGTCGAGTTAGTGTTACACTAGAAACCCAGCATATAAGGCTTTGGAGCAAAGATGTATAGGTTAAAAAATGATTCCTGCTAAAAGACTATTTGATAGTATCAACATAATTTTTAAAAAGGTAAAACAGTGTGTGCTAGAGATTAGAAAAACAAGAACAAGGGATACACAGGCATTCAGACTCAAGTACTATAGGTTGTCAGTGGCCGTGCATGCTCACAAAGGATTTGGACTCACCCACCTGTCTGAAGCTGTTGGCGTTGAGATCTGAATAATCCTGCCATCTGTCCTTGCTCTGAAATCAGGACCCCAACAGCTTTCCAATGGCACTTTGGCTCTCCATATGGTTCCACCTACAAGGGCAGATATGTGGTCATGGTGCGAGCAGTGTCATCACTGAGTTTCTCAAGATGGTCTGTACATTTCCCTCCTGATTTACAAATCCATTCTTGTAAGCTTTCTAATGTGAGGCCACCACTGAAAGAGTGGTCCATTCCTGATGCACTTACAAAAACAGAAACTGCATCCTGGACTAGTGGATTCATCAGTGCAAATGCTGCCCTAAACCCAGCCTTCAGCAGCCAGCCAACCGGCCATTCTCTGTAACCCCTCAGCTTCGTTCAGTACTTTTCTTCCAAATGTCTGCATTTCCTGGTTTAGTTTGAGCCAGGCCTTCTTGCTAGACATGGTATAAACACTAAAATTTCTCAAAGACTAGTAATAGTTCACATTTCCCGAGTATTAACCATAGGCTCACAGTAATTCTATAAGGAAGATAATATGTATTCATTTTACAGGTTAGGGAATTTAGGCACTGAGACATCAACCACCTTGCCCAAAGTTACACAGCTTGTACTTACTTGCAGAACCAAGATTCGCAGAAAGTCAGATTCCAGACCCCCACATTCAGCCACTGTGCCTTACTCCCTCTTGAAAGCACATAGTATAACTGACTTGTGTTTTTTTGTGTGTGAGAACCAACACATTTTACCTTATAGAGAAGTGTATTTTCAGAGGACTACTAAGTTGAAGAAAATATTGCGACAAATATTTTATCATACCATATTCTGACAATTTTATTTCTTTGGGCAACTACTAATTCAGAATGAATGCATAGTTGATTTGTTTGCTTTAACTTCTGTGTTTTTGTTTTTTTTAGATCGTGTCATTCTCAATAATGAATCGACTGAAAATGTGTATGAAGAAATAGCAGTACCAATCATAGACTCTGCCATGCAAAGCTACAATGGTTTGTATTCACTGCAGAAATGCTTTATTTAGTCTTGGGTGTCTGTTCAACAGTATTGATAGTTTTACACACTCTAGATTCATTTTTATTCTTGCGTGTGTCTGTTTTGTTTCTGCAGGTACTATATTTGCCTATGGGCAGACTGCTTCAGGCAAAACATATACCATGATCGGTTCCAAAGATGATTTAGGAATAATCCCCAGGGCAATTCATGACATTTTCAACAAAGTTAAGAAGGTAAGTAGCTAAATTTCTAGTACATACAGGTAAAAGTAGTAATGTCTTCTCATGGTGAAAGGAAGTATGCTTACAGTTCTCTCTTGGTTATCCACAGGGAAAGAAGAAAGGCAGAGCATAGATTCACTTTTCCCCACAAACTGACTTTATAGAGCTTAAACTTCTTTCATTCTTTCCCTTGCATCCTGAAGCAGTAATACGCCTGCTAAAAAGTGGGCATTGAGAAACAAGAAGTCTTATCACTGCCTTTGAATAGCTGCCAGTGATCATTAAGGAGCAGGAGAGGGTCGATATGGTTAGGAGACCAGGATAGGCAACCTGATGATTTTTAAGGTTCTTATTTGAACATCTATTGGTAGGGTTTTATTTTAAGCTTAAAGAGTTGGGCTAGGCACTCTCCTCTTCTAATGCTATAATACTATATTTTCATTATTTCCAAAACAATGCATTTATATTTGTGTTTATTTTTCTCAATGTAGAACCATAGGGGCTTTTTTTGTTTTGTTTTTTGTTTATTTTACAAAGATAACTTCTCAAAGAATATTTTAATGTTTAATAAGAGCACATAAGCATTCAGTAATAGGTTTTCGTAATTGGATGATCTCTGACGTTTTTACATATTTTTTATTCTAGTTTCCTGATAGGGAATTTCTCTTACGTGTGTCTTACATGGAGATATACAATGAAACCATTACAGACTTACTCTGTGACACTCAAAAAATGAAACCTTTAATAATTCGAGAAGACTTCAGTGTGAGTAACAGAGTTAAGAGAGTGGCTCAACAAATAGACTGACTTAATGAGATTATTGTTCATGAACGTTTACCTTTAATTTCCATATTTTTTAAAGTGTCTCCTGTTTCTGTGATTTGTTTTTTGTCTTCTTACTTGTGTTCATAGAGCTCATCTTTTAAGGGATATGTATCGTTTTTAAATATTGACAGCTGTAATACCTTTGTGTAAGTGTCTAAAAAGAATAAGATGAAGTTAGAATTTGGTGTGCTTTGGTATAGGAAATAAATTGTAAATATCATAGGCTTACTTGTTATTTTTTTTACAGAGTAATGGTCCCCATTGCCCACTTTTACCTTCCACAAATGAATGCTGTAATAGTTTGCACCTTCTTTTTGAGATGCAAACTTTTAAGTGACTTCTATTTCTCTACTCTTCCAATCATTAACCTTGTTTCAGAGGAATCCGTATGTGGGTGATCTCACAGAGGAAGTTGTTTATACACCAGAAATGGCTTTGAAGTGGATCACAAAGGGAGAAAGTAAGACTTTATGCTGTGTTTCTTCAAAACATTTGTAAAAACTATTCAGTTGAATGTATTTAGGCTTCAAACCACACTTTTCTTTCTTAAGTTAAAATAAAAGTTAATGTTTTTCTTTGCATTTTAATGTATGCAGCTGAAATGTGACTCATTTTTACAGAGAACAGACATTATAGAGTTACGAAAACGAATCAGAGAAGCAGTCGTTCTCATGCTATTTTTAGGATGGTAGGTAATTTTCTCTCTACTTGGTCTTTCCAATTAAGAATACACTAATTTTTCTACAAGTTGCCATTTCTGTCTAGATTTTGGAAAGTAGAGAGAAAGATGAACCCTCTAATTGTGAAGGATCTGTCAAGGTGTCCCATTTGGTGAGTGTTGATGAACCATGATGATGTACTCTACAGACCAAAGCAAAGTTTAATTCAGCTGCTGGATCTTTGGTTTCATAAGAACTGTTAACTGAACTAAATAGGCAAAAACATCTATGAATTGGTAGTTTATTCTCATCTGTAGCACGAGATGACTAGTTAACATGTAGGAAGAATTCAAGAGATCTTTCTTCCTGTTCTTTTATGGCTGCCTTCTCCTACAATTTAGATGTAAGGACTGTAGGAGTTGAGGCCTTTCCTAACCAGTAAGCAAATGGGTTTGGGTTTTTTTTTTTTTATTCACATTTGAAAGTTAAAGTGGTGATGGAATATGGGGATACTTTTGTTTATTTCAGTAACACTGGTTTATAACATTGTGTAAATTTCAGGTGTACATCATTATACTTCTATTTCTGCATAGATTACATCACATTCACCACCCAAATACTAATTACAACCCATCACCTCGCACATGTGCCTAATTATCCCTTTTGCCCTCCTCCCTCCCCCCTTCCCCTAGGGTAACCACCAATCCAATCTCTGTCTCTGTGTGTTTGTTTGTCGTCGTTATTATCTACTACATAATGAGTGAGATCATATGCTATTTGACCTTCTGCCTCTGACTTATTTCACTTTGCATAGTACCCTCCATGCCAATCCATGTTGTCACACATGGCTGGATTTCATCGTTTCTTATGGCTGAGTAGTATTCCATTGTGTATATATACCACATCTTCCTATCCATTCGTCCCTTGATGGGCACTTAGGTTGCTTCCAGGTCTTTCCTATTGTGAATAACGTTGCAATGAACACAGGGGTGCATGTATCTTTATGCATTGGAGTTTCCAAGTCCTTTGGATAAATACCCAGCAGTGGAATAGCTGGATCGTATGGTAGTTCTAGCCTTAATTTTTTGAGGACTCTCCATACTGTTTTCCATAGTGGCTGCACCAGTTTTCACTCCCACCAGCAGTGTATGAGAGTTCCCTTCTCTCCACATCCTCTCCAACACTTGTTGTTTCCTGTCTTGTTAATTATAGCCATTCTGACGGGCATGAGGTGAAATCTCATTGTTGTTTTGATTTGCATTTCCCTGATAGTTAATGATGGTGAACATCTTTTCATGTGCCTGTTGGCCATCTGTATATCTTCTTTGGAGAGATGTCTGTTCAGGTCTTTTGCCCATTTTTTTAAATTTATTTTTATGTTTTTAAATTTTTTGTTTATTGCAGTTACATGGGTTTATAACATTGTATAAATTTGAGGTGTACATCATTCTACTTTTATTTCTGCATAGATTACATCATGTTCACCACCCAAATACCAACTGCCACCCATCACCACACACTTGTGCCGAATTATCCATTTCACCCTCTTCCCTCCCCCCTTCCCCTCTGGTAACCACCAATCCAAACTCTGTTTCTATGTGTTTGTTTGTTGTTGTTATTATCTACTACTTAATGAGGGAAATCATACGGTATTTGACCTTCTCCCTCTGACTTATTTCACTTTCCATAATACCCGCAATTTCCAATAAGTCAGAGGGAGAAGGTCAAATATCATATGAGTGCCCATTTTTTAAATAGGTTGTTCATTTTTTTTTGTTGTTGAGATGCATGAGTTCTTTATATATTTTGGAGATTAACCCCTTATCAGATGTATAGTTTGCAAATATTTTCTCCCAATTTTTAGGGTGTCTTTTCGTTTTGCTGATGGTTTCCTTTGCTGTGCAGAAGCTTTTTAGTCTGATGTAGTCCCATTTGTTTATTTTTTCTATTTTTTCTCTTGCCCGGTTAGACATGGTGCTTGACAATATGTTGCAAAGACTGATATTGAAGAGCGTACTGCCTATGTTTTCTTCTAGAAGTTTCACAGTTTCAGGTCTTACATTCAAGTCTTTAATCCATTTTGAGTTAATTTTTGTGTATGGTGTAGGGTAAGGGTCTACTTTCATTTTGCTGCATGTGGCTGTCCAGTTTTCTCAACACCATTTGTTGAAGAAGCTTTCTTTTCTCCATTGTATGTTCTTGGCTCCTTTGTTGAAGTTTAGCTATCCATAGATGTGTGGTTTTATTTCTGGGCTTTTGATTCTATTCTGTTTATCTGTGTGTCTGTTTTTGTGCCAGTACCATGCTCTTTTGGTTACTATAGCTTTGTAGTATATTTTGAAATCAGGGAGTGTGATACCTCCAGCTTTGTTCTTTTCTTTCAGGATTCCTTTGGCTATTCAGGGTCTCTTGTCGTTCCGTATAAATTTTAGGATTCTTTGTTCTATTTCTGTGAAAAATGTTGTCCCTGTCTTTGACAGGGATTGCATTGAATCTATAGATTGCTTTAGGAAGTATGGACATCTTAACTATGTTAATTCTTCCAATCCAAGAGCAGGGAATATCTTTCCCTTTTTTTGTGTCTTCTTCAACTTCTTTCAGCAATGTTTTATAGTTTTCGGTGTACTAGATCTTTCACCTCTTTGATTAAGTTTATTCCTAGGTATTTTATTCTTTTTGCTGCAAATGGGATTGACTTCTTCATTTCTCTTTCTGCTACTTTGTTGTCGGTGTATAGAAATGCAACTGATTTTTTATGATGATTTTGTATCTTGCAAGTTTACCATATTCGTTTATTACTTCGAAAAGTTTTTTGGTGGATTATTTAGTGTTTTCTATATATAAAATCATGTCATCTGCAAATAGTGAGAGTGTCACTTCTTCCTTTCAGTTTGGATCCCTGTTATTTCTTTATATTGCCTGATTGCTCTGGCTAGGACTTCCAGTACTATGTTAAATTGGAGTGGTGAGAGTGGGCATCCTTGTCTGGTTCCTGTTCTTAGAGGGATAGCTTTCAGTTTTTCACCATTCAGGATGATATTAGCTATGGGTTTGTCGTGTATGGCCTTTATTATGTTGAGGTACTTTCCTTCTGTACCCATGTTATTCAGAGATTTTATCATATGTGGGTGCTGTATCTTGTCAAATGCTTTCTCCGCATCTATTGAGATGATCATGTGATTTTTATTCTTCATTTTATTAATGTGGTATATTACATAGATTGATTTGGAAATGTTGAACCATCCCTGCATCCCTGGAATATATCCAACTTGATCATGGTGTATAATCTTTTTAAAGTATTGTTGTATGCGATTTGCTCCTTTGTTGAGGATTTTTGTGTCGATGTTCCTCACTGATATTGGCCTGTAATTTTCATTTTTTGTGTTTTCCTTGTCTCGTTTTGGTATCAGGGTAATGTCAGCTTCGTAGAAGGAGTTAGGGAGCTTCCCCCTCTCCTCAAATTTTTGGAAGAGTTTGAGAAGGATAGGTATTAAGTCTTCTTTGAATGTTTGGTAGAATTCACCACGGAAGCCGTCTGGTCCTGGACTTTTATTTTGGGGGAGATTTTTTGATTACTGTTTCGATCTCTTTACTGGTGATTGATCTATTCAAATTCTCTATTTCTTCTTGATCCAGTTTTGGAAGGTTGTATGATTGTAAGAATTTATCCATTTCTTCCAGATTGTTGAATCTGTTGGCATATAGCTTTGCATATTGTCCTCTTATTCTTTTGTATTTCTGAGGTGTCTGTTGTAATTTCTCCTCTTTCATTTCTGATTTTACTTATTTGAACCTTCTCTCTTTTTTCTTGGTGAGTCTAGCTAAAGTTTTGTCAATTTTGTTTATCTTTTCAAAGAACCAGCTCTCGGTTTTATTATTTTTTTCTACTGTTTTAGTAGTTACTATTTCATTTATTTCTGCAATGATTATTATTTTTTCCCTTCTTCTACTGATTTGGGGCTTTGTTTGTTCTTCTTTTTCCAGTTCCTTTAGGTGCATTTTTAGATTGTTTATTTGAGATTTTCCTTGCTTGTTGAGCTAGGCCTGTATTGCTATAAACTTCCCTCTTAGTACTGCTTTTGCTGTATCCCATAAATTCTGGCATGTCTTATTTTCATTTTCATTCGTCCCCAGGTATTTTTTGATTTCTTCTTTGATTTCTTCGTTGACCCAATCGTTGTTCAGTAGCATTTTGTTTCATCTTCACCTATTTGTGGCTCTTCTGATTTTCTTCCTATAGTTGATTTCTAGTTTCATACCATTGTGGTCGGAAAAGATGCTTGGTATTATTTCAATCTTCTTAAATTTATGTAGACTTGTATTGTGACATAATATGTGATCAACCCTGGAGGATGTTCCATGTGCATTTCAAAAGAACGTGTATTCTTCGGTTTTTGGATGGAATGCTCTGTGTATATCTACTAGGTCCATCTGTCCTAGTGTGTCATTAAAGGCCAGTGTGTCCTTATTGGTCTTCTGTTTGGATGATCTATCCGTTTGTGTAAGTGGAGTGGTAAAGTCCCCTACTATTATTGTGTTACTGTCTATTTTTCCTCTTATGTCTGTTAATAATTGCTTTATATATTTAGCTTTTCCTATGTTGTGTGCGTCAATATTTACAAGTGTTATATCCTCTTGTTGGATCATTCCCTTGATCATTATGTATTGACCGTCTTTGTCTCTTTTTACAGTTTTTGTTTTCAAGTCTATTTTGTCTGATATGAGTATTGCAACCCCAGCGCTCTTTTCATTGCCATTTGCGTGGAGTATCATTTTCCATCCTTTCACTTTCAGTTTGTGAGTGTCTTTAAGTCTGAAGTGTGTCTCTTGTATGCAGCATGTATATGGGTCTTGTTTTATTATCCAAACAGCCACCTTACGCCTTTTAATTGGAGTATTTAGTCCATTGACGTTTAAAGTAGCTATTGATAAGTATGTACTTACTGCCATTTTTTAACTTTTTTTCTCAGTGTTTTAGTAGACCTCTATACAGAATTGATGGTCTCTTTAGTTTGACCTCTGTCTGAAAGCTCTACTCTTTAACTCCGTTCCTCCCTCATTTTATGTTTTTGGTATCATATCTAACCTCTTTTTTGTGCATTTGTATCCATTACTCTCTTATCATGGAAATAGATAATTTTTCCTATTTGTGGTCTTCTCTTTTCCCCTCAAATCAGCCCCTTTAACATTTCTTCTAGCACTGGCTTTTAGGTGACAAACTCCTTTAATTTTTTTGTCTGGAAACTTTTTATCTCTCCTTCCATTTTGAATGATAACCTTGCTGGCTAGAGTATTCTTGGCTGTAAGTTTTTCCCTTTTAGCACTTTAAATATGTGGTGCCACTCTCTTCTAGCCTGTAAGGTTTCTGCTGAGAAGTCAGCTGATAGACTTATGGGGTTGCCTTTGTACGTAACTTGTCTTTCTCTTGGGGCTTTTAGGATTCTCTCTCTATCTTTAATTCTGGACATTTTAATTATGACGTGTCTTTGTGTGAACCTCTTTGGATTTATTTTCTTTGGTGCTCTCTGTGCTTCCTGTACCTGGATGTCTGTTTCCTTCCTTAGGTTAGGGAAGTTTTCATCTATTATTTCATCAAATAGATCCTCTGCCACTTTGTCTCGCTCTTCTCCTTCTGGGACACCTATAACTCGGATGCTAGTGCACTTGACGTTGTCCTAGAGGTCCCTTAGACTGTCCTCACTCTTGTTAATTCTGTTTTTTTTTTAACTGTTCAGCTTGGGTAATTTCTTCTAGTCTTTCGTCCAGCTCGCAGATCCGTTCATCTGTTTCCTCAACTCTGCTTTTGAGTCCCTCTAGTGAATTTTTCATTTCTAGTATTGTATTTTTCATTTCTGATTGGTTCATTTTTATATCTTCCATTTCTTTCTTGACATTCTCACTGAGTTCATCCATTCTTCTCCCCAGATCAGTGAGCATCCTTAACACTCTTTGTTTGAACTCTCTGTCGTGTAGCTTGCTCATTTCTGTTTCACTTAGTTCCTTTTCTGCGGTTTTGTCCTGTTCCCTTACTTGGAAGGTATTCCTTTGCCTTCTCATTTTTCCACTTTTCCTGTGCTCGTGTCTGTGTATTAGCTAGGTCAGCTACATGCCCTGCACTTGGATAGGTGACCTTATATAAGTGATGCCTTAGCAGGCCTGCAGTGTGCTTCCCTCAGTTCTCAATGTTCCAGGAGTGACCGCTATGTGGGCTACGTGTGTCCTTCTGTTGTGGTATGTTTGTTCTCCCTGTAGGCGCCCAGAGAGGCTGAGTTATGTAGTTGTTGTGGGCACTTCAGTCTCTTTATCAGGTGTGGGAAGCCCCAGCACAGTTGGCTGCAAGTTCTAACACCACATTTAGTTTGCAGTATTTCTTTTAAGTGAGTAGGCCCCCAGCATGGCAGTTTGTTAGGCTCAGGGGCTCACAATTGCTACAAGCCTCCAGCTTTTAAGTCTCTTGTCAGCTCTCTGAGGATTGCAGCTGGGTGGGGTTGGCCTCAGGCATGGGAGCACCCAATTGTTTCAGGCTTCGGAAAGTGGGGCAAAACCCCTATATGGGTCTTTGGGAAGCACAAGTCTTCTGCAGCTGACAAGCCCCACCGCCCACAGGTCCACACACACAGTCAACACAGTCCTGGCCCATGTGCGCAACCTCCTGAAGTGGACCCAGTCTCTCCATGGTGGGCGCACCACACACTCCACCACTGCCCCACACTCTCCACCTACTCCTTGTGAACGCCCTGCCCCATAGAAGTGGGCTCGGTCACCAGGCTGCAGAGAATCCAGTCACCAATGTATGCAGGCCCACAAGTTGCCTGAGGGCTTGTTGCTGGGTGGGGCCAACAACAGGGTGGGCTGCCTGCCCTGGCTGAGCTGGATTAAACTGGTGCTCTAGTAGGGGGACAGACCCTGGGCTAGCAGGCCCCAGGGAGAACTCCAATGGTGTCTGTGTCAACACGCCCACACCAGGCCACAACAATGGCCGCCGGCAATGTCCCAGTTCCTGGAGAGGTCTCACCTCTCACTAAGATGCACTCAAAGCCTATCAGGTGAGTCTGTTTTCACCAAAGCACTGTGCACCTTTCTTTCTGGTGATTTTATGTTGATTTCTGAAACGGGTGTGTTTGCGCGTGGGCCCTCTAAACGTCGGTTTTAATTTCTTCGTGAACCAGCTTTTATGGGGGTACTCCCCAATGTTTTAGTAGGAGGCAAAGTCAGATATTATGCCACTCACCTCGATTGTGCTGGGTCCACGAAGTGCCTAGAGCAGGGGCGCTCCCCGGCTCAGGGCCCCGCTCCTCCAGGGAGAGCTGTGTACCTTTGGGCTGCTCCCGGGTGGCTGTGAAGCATTGCAGCTCGTGAAGGTGGCATTTTTTTCTCTCCAGAAGGGAGTTTCTGCCTCTTCCACCTCAATTACGATTGTCCTTTGTTGCAGGAGTTCCTCTTATCTAGTTTTCAGTTCTCTCTCAGGGGTAATATTTCCATGAGTAGTTGTAAATTGTCTGTGTCCCCAGGAGGAGTTGAGTTCAGAGTCTGCTTATGCCACCATCTTGACTTCTCTCCGGATATTTTTTATTATTTATTTAGTTTCAGCCAATAGAATTGAGACTTGGGAAATCAACAAATACCTACGTGGATGGTTATAAATAAATCACATGTTCAAGTTCATTTTTAGGTACAATAAGAAAATAAATTTTAGATTATAAACACAATGTTTATGCTGTAAATCCGTCAGAGAAGGGTGATATCTCATTCATCTTTGTAGCCTCAGCACATTGTACCTAGTTTATCTTCAATACTTGTTTGTTGAATAAGTGAATATAAGCATTATACAAATATTCCTTCTTTCCATATAAGTAAACCCCCATTTCCTTTTTGCTGCACTGTATCAATTATCTCTCATTTTTGTGTTTCCTTCCTATTCCTTACCATTATTGCTTTATTCTCTGTCTTCAGGGACTAAATTCTTTAGCTTGATGTGGGATATGATTTAAGATTATTCTGTTTGATTTGAAAACTTCAGGGAAAAAAGTAATAAATCTATAATATGTTTATTCACTTTTAGATTTTGAAAAGTCAGAGTCTTAATTAAATATCTAATTCTAGTTCACCTCAGTTATTTTATTACGCAGTATAATATTTATTTCAATAGTCTAGTCCTGCTTTAATTTAACAACAAAAAATGCTACAAAACCTAACTTCTGTTTTGTTTCCCAAACCTGGCCTGTGATATTTCAGTGAAATTTTAACTTTTAATAATTTAGCTTTAATACTCTTGACCTATTCAGTGATCCATTTTTGGACTTTTCTCATGTTCTTTGATGCTCTATTATCTAGGGACTTTAGATACCATCAAGTCCAACCCTCCAGACTCCCATTCACTCTAGGTATCTTCTTGGAATGCAGTCTTCCCAGAGAGTCGTTTTCTGGCTCTTTGGAGGGGGCCTTGGTTTGAATGTCTCCTGGCCTTTCTGGGAGAATAATATCCAGGTTCTCTTAGCTCTGATCCTTCCCTGTTCGCTTCTGTGGCTTCTTTTTCCTACCCTCCTAACAACAACACAGGAGTGTTCTGTGGCCTTTCTTACTTCCCATGCTTGCCCTCTGACTTTATGTTAGCATTTCTCTTTTGATGACAGCCGAGTTTTTATTGTATCTAGATCTCTGAGTTCTCATTCACATCTTCCTAAAGATTATAACTGTGTCCCACTGTTAGCTCAAACTTTAGTGTTACTAAAACCAAGTTATTTTTTGTTACCATGGTGAATATTCCTTTTTTCCAGTAGTTTCAGCATTATCCTGGTCATCTAGGCTGGAAACCCAAGTCAGCTTTGCCTCATCTTTTTCTGCCTTCCCTTTTTTCCCATCATCGCCATTTCTTATTGATTCCACCCTTTAGCTTTCCATGGGTGTCATACCCAAGTCCTCATCTCACTTGAATTACTGTATCATTCCACTGGACCTGGCCTCCACGACCTGGTTTTCCTTTTTCAGTCCAATATACAGAATTCTAATGTGGCTAAACTTCTGTTGCATCACTTCCTTAACAAGATCTGTCCAGTCTTAACCAGTCTAAGTTGACATCCTTCTGCTCCACCTGAGCTCCTCCCTTAAAGGTAGATTGGACCTCTTGGTATCTTTGAACACTAATGATTGTTCCCATCTTTATACCTTAGTTCATGCTGCCTTCACCACCACTTCACCCCTTTATTATGTATCTAGGTCATCTGTGGTAGATACTGTACAAGAAACATCAAATTTCTTTGAATATTTTGAGGAAAGAAGTATCTGAGATAGGACTATAAAGCAGAAGTGTATAATGACCTGCTTATCCCTGGAAGTCTCCACAGAGAGAAGTAATTTAAATCTCTGACTTCCTTTTAATGCAGTAAGAATATTTACTGAGCCTTTGCCCTGTTCTGAGCACAGTGCTGAGCTCTGAGATGAAAAGAATAGAGAAGATATCCCTCCATACTTACCGTCTCCACTGCACACTCCCCAGCACAAGCCACGGTCATCTCCACTCAGATTTCTGCACAAGCCGCCTGACTGGGCTCCTGCTGCCACTCTTGCCCCTCTGCAATCTGTTCTCCACCCAGGGCCCACAGGTGACCCTTCAGAAAGTTAAATCAAGATATGTCACTCTCTTGTTCAATCCTTCTAATGGCTTCCCATTGCATTTAGAAAATCCAGTTCTTACTCTTGCCTACAAAGCCCTACATAATCTGAGCCCTTCCTACTTCTCTTACCCTGTCTTGTCCCATCTCTGCTTCACCAACGCTGCCATGCTGCCCTTTCTCTTTCTTGAACACACAAAGCTCATTTCTGCTTTGTGACTGTGTGTGCTGGCTGTTCTTTATTTGGGAGTCTGGGTCCCTTGGTCTTTGCTTGGCTGGCTTCCTCTTCTCTGTCACTGCAGATTTTAGCTAAATAGGAAGCCTTCTCCTGCCACTCAATCCTAAGAACATACTCTGACCTCTCCTCTTCCCTCCTCTGGCACTCTGTTTAAATTGTCTGTATTACCCTCATGGTGATATGTTGCTTATTTGTCTTTTTCTCTCCTCTCACTGACTTTCTCCCCCATCCCACCCCATGCAGAATGTGAGCTCTCTGAGCGCAGGGTCCTTCTTTGTCTGGCTCACTGCCATGTCCCAGCACCTGACATGCTGCCTGGAACAGGACAGGAGGTCACTTGTTTCGGCAAAATTTGTGAAATTAAAGAGAGGCCCATGCTTTTAAAGATGCTACAGTGTAGTCAGAGACATAAATGACCCAGCACAACACAGTAAGGGCTATAATAATAAGTCATATCTGTAAAGATCTCTGGGTACACAGTTGAAAGAGCAGTTCATTCAAGGTGTGGGGGAAAAAAGATAAAGTTGGCAAAGCTACACTGAGAAGGTAACATGTGCCTTTGGTGCTGAATAGAGAGTAGGGGTGGACTAGAAGGTCAGAACTAGCTAAACAAAGGGAATGGCAAAGTGTAACAGTACATGAGTTGTGGAGCGCATAGTCAGGAGCTCATCCAGAGTTAAGAGTAAGAGATGGCCAGGAATAAGGCTAGAGCAACACAAGTACCAGATTGTGGAGAACTGTGTTCACCATGGTAAGATTTTGAACTTGGTGCAAGAAAGTGAAACTATTCTGGCAACATTATAGAGGATGCGTTATAAAGAAGGAACAAGGTGTAGAGGTTAGTTTGACTCAGACAAGGGAAGGCCTAAAGAGTGGGGTGAGAGACTAGGAAACACGGGGTATTCAGATAAGCCATGGATTAAAAACGTTCTTTCGGTAGTTTGGATTTTATTATTTTCAAGTTACCCTTCCTAATGTTTTATTTTCCTCTCTTACAGAATTTGGTTGATCTTGCAGGCTGGGAAAGAGCTGAAAAAACAGGTGCTGAAGGTAATGAAAACTCATGAAATATGTTGGTCTGAATGTCCTGCTGTTCTTTTACAGAATACAAATGGCAGCAGGCATTTTAGAATCTAATAAGGTAATGGTGATAATTTTGTGATAAAAAGTCTTTAACATAAAGAGCAGCTTCCTTATCTGGTTAATTATATTCTTTGGGCTGCTATAGCATCAGTTAAAATGCTAAAACTCTGTATGAGATTTATAGCTGGAAAGCTCCTGAGAGTACCATGGACACCATTATCAGTAAGGAAATTCAGAAAGGTGACAGGGTACAAAATTAATGTACAGACATGAATAACTCATAATAGAACAACCTGTTGGAATATTTAATGTACAAAAAGATCCCATTTACAATAATGACTTAGAAGATGTAATACCTGAGAAGAAACTCAGCAAAAATTGCACAAGATCAAAATAAAGAAAACTTTAAACAGACCTGAAGGACATAACCGAACACTTAAACAAATGGAAAAGCATACTTGGATAGGAAGCTTCAGAACCGTAAATGTGTCAAGCCTCTCTCTGTGTTAATTTTCTGCAGCCTGACATAGAGACACTCAGCTGAGCATGGCATGTACTCACCAAAGCAGTGGCTCCTCAGGCCTGTTGTTTTAAGCTGGCTTGGTAACAGCAATATTACAGCAATAGCTGACTAAGGCACCTGTGAGATAATCGCTATTCGGAATGATTCTTGCAGTATTTTTTGTGTACAGGGTAGACTGAACACCTGCGTGTCCCTCAGCAGGCTGCTGGGTGAATACATTCTGGTAGACCCATACAATGATATTCCATTCTATAAAAAAGAATGAGAAAGACCAGTGTTTACCAATAAGATATATGGTATGTTGCCAAGTGAAAAAAGCAAAGTGCAAAATAGTGTGTATGGTATGCTACTATTTGTTTAAAAAAGAAAGGGGAAAACTTAATATATATGAACTTGTATTTCTAAAAATCTCCAGAAGAATAAGCTAATAACAGTGGTTTCCCGGTAGAGGGACAGGAACTGAATGAAAGGAGCATAAAAGTGAGAGAGGGCTTTTTCCGTGTGTTTTTGTTTGAGCCATGTGGGCATATTAATAGTTTAAAAATAAGAATGTGTTTGGTTGTGAGCTGCTATGAACTAATTTGGTTGTAAGTCATTAGTTGCGTATATTTGGGGGTTTGGAAAAATAGATTTGAATTGAGGAGTTAGCAGGCCTCTTTTAGGACATGGCTTTCTCTCCTTAATCTTTTCTTAGTCATCTTTTTCTTCTTGCTGTTTCTCTGGTGAGAGCCTTTCTGATTCACGTAACAGGTGGGAGAGAGAGAGAGAGAGCGCCTGCTACCTGTGGTAATAAAGGTGGGCGCAGATCTAATCTGAAGCCCAGACTGTAGCATCTGACCCTGCAGTTTCTAATTTCTCTCATAACCTACTGATAAGTAAGTTCATAATCTAGTACAGGGGAAAATTTTAGTTTCATTTATTTATTTAATAAATGCAGGTGTGAAACTCAAGGAAGGCTGTAATATAAATCGTAGCTTATTTGTTTTGCGACAAGTGATCAAGAAACTTAGTGATGGACAAGATGGGTAAGTTTATCCCATTGTACATTTACCTATTAATATTAACGTTTTTCATTAGGTGGAAAATTATGATATTTCAGTGACACTCAAACAAATGTACTGATTTCTCCCATATATTCAAAAGCTGCTGTGATTCCATGAGCATGAATTGCTTCTTGTATGTATGACTGTGACCTACTAAGTTTACTTTCTAAATTAAATGGAATATTTTTAGTTAGTAGTTTTGCTTGGCCTCGTGTAACCTGTAAAGAATCAATTTTTTAACTGTAGTTAATTGAAGGTTCTGCATTAAAAACCAACCACGTTTGTTATATAAAAAGTTTTACTCTTTTTTCTTCCCAAACTCGTTCCTCACTCAGTGCTTTCATAAATTATCGAGACAGCAAATTAACACGAATTCTCCAGAATTCCTTGGGAGGAAATGCAAAAACATGTATTATCTGCACAATTATTCCAGTGTCTTTGAATGAAACCCTGACTACTCTTCAAGTGAGTTTGATTTTTATCTCAACTTACTATGGGGGGAAATTATCTTTCAGAAGAAAAAATTACCTACTAAAATTAGGTACAGTTTTTTTAATTGATATAATATACCTGTTAAAATAAAGTTGATGTGTTGTCTACTAAAGAACATTCCTTAATTTTCCCAAACTTCAGTCATTCATATGCCACCTACACAATTTTGTTCTTCAGTATTTTACTGAAATTGACTTGATTTTTTCTTTAAATAACTCACTTTTTAAATTTAACTTATTATAAAAGGAAACTATATATCAATCCCATAAATGAAAAACTGGTTATCACTTGCAACAAACAGAAGGTGACCCAAAAAACTGGTGGGTGTGTATTTATAACAAAATAATTCTTAAATTCCTGTTAGTGAATTATTGTCTGAAATTTCTCTGAGCCTAAGGCCTGCATTTTCTGTTTTTTTAAAACAGGAAAAGTGAGGAATGTCAGTAGACTATCTATCTCAATGAAGGATTCAGTGTCATTTAATGGTCCCCCACACATATCCTCTTAAAGTTACTTCTGGGGACCAGCCCGGTGGCATAGTGGTTAAGTTTGCGTGATCCACTTCAGTGGCCCGGGGTTCACAGGTTCTAATCCTGGGCACAGATTGACATACCGCTCATCAAGACATGCTGTGGTGGAATCCAACATACAAAATAATAGAGGAAGATGGACACAGGTGTTAGCCCAGGGCCAATCTTCTTCAGCAAAACAAGGGTAGGATCGGTAATAAATGTTAGCTCAGGGCCAAGCTTCCTAACCAAAATAAAAGTTCCTTCTGACACTCATATGTGAAGAAACATTGCTTGAAGTAGCTATTGAGCACTGGATCAAAATCCTGCCAGAGAAGCAGATAGAAGATAGAGTCCCTGGCTTCATAGAATTTATAGTCTTATAGGGAAGAAAAGACCTGTCTTCCAACATGCTTGCCATGGATTAAGAGTTAAGTGGCTAATAAGTAGGACAGAGATCAAAGGAAGGAGAGAGTCTTTTGACTGGAGGCAAATCTTTAGAGTAGAAGGAACCTTTGCACAGGATTTTGAGGTGTAGATGGGATTCCAGTGAGCCAGTGTTTGTAGTTTCTTTGTCAGCACCTGTCATCAAGATATTTCTTTGACTCTCCTGAAGACTAGCAGCTAGGATAAATTACGAGCATTGTCACAGGGACATAGAATGCTCTGTGTTCACAAGCATTAAGCCACCTGGGAAGAGTATTGATTTTTCTTTACAAAACTTAGTTACGAGGAATCTAAATATTAAGTAAATTAACTTTTCAGTGTCAAACACTTAACTCTCTTGTATTTTTTCCCAGTTTGCCGGAACTGCTCAGTCTATGAAGAATACCCCTTAAGTTAATGAGGTATCAAGTGATGAAGCTCTCCTGGAAAGATATAGAAAAGAAATAATTGATCTTAAAAAACAGTTAGAGGAGGTATGTATGAGCCATGTATTTCAGTAAAGAATATAGAGAGATTTAGAATTGAGAACTGCCTAAATGCCCAGAGCCTCTTAAATCATCTATCTGAGTTCTACAACCTAAATTTAAAACAAATAGTTTTTAATAAGGAGAAATCAACTCATAAAAATTTTAGTTTACTATAAACTGAAAGGTATGGTCTCTTGAAATTATTTTAGATATTGTTTTTCATTTCCAAAGGGCAAAATTTGAGATTTTTCAAATGGGCCAAGTAGAGATGCTTTTTTTTTAGAGATAATTTTTAAAAATTGTCACAAATACATAGAGAGTTAGGTTAAAAAGAGTCTCTATCAATAGTTTTTAAAACTACTTTGTTTCATTTTAATTATCTTGAATTCCTCTTCTAGTCCTAAGATAGCAAGCTAATAAGATAGTGTAATTGCTTGTCATTGTTTGTTTTAACCGTCACGGTCCCCTATTCTGTAAAAATCTTACATTTTAGTCATCTTTTTAAAAATGAGCTAAAATATCAAATGGCGGTCTTATGATAGCACTTCTTTTGCTATAGTTATTCAAGTCTCTGCTTTAAGAATTCTCTGCCTATTATTTATATATTTTCAGTCAATTAATAAAGTTGCTGTAACAGCATTGATATCTTATAGATGACATATAGAATAGTGATATGAGAAGAAATGTATATTTTACTTCAAGTTTGAGAAATTATTGATTATGGTAACTGCATGTAGGTGTTCTGTAGGTAGGGCATATTTTACCTCAATAAAATTAAACTTCTCATAGCTCACAAACAAATTTATATATATATATTTTTTTTTAATTTTTTGTTTATTGCAGTAACATTGGTTTATAACATTGTATAAATTTCAGGTGTACATCATTATACTTCTATTTCTGCATAGATTACATCATGTTCACCACCCAAATACTAATTACAACCCATCACCACACACATGTGCCGAATTATCCCTTTCGCCCTCCTCCCTCCCCCTTTCCCCTCTGGTAACCACCAATCCAGTCTCTGTCTCTATGTGTTTGTTTGTTGTTGTTATTATCTACTACTTAATGAAGGAAATCATATGGTATTTGACCTTCTCCCTCTGACTTATTTCACTTTGCGTAATACCCTCAATGTCCATCCATGCTTTCACAATGGCTGGATTTCATCATTTCTTATGGCTGAGTAGTATTCCATTGTGTATATACCACATCCTCTTTATCCATTAATCCCTTTATGGGCACTTAGGTTGCTTGCAAGTCTTGGCTATTGTGAATATCGCTGCAATGATCACAGGGGTGCATGTATCTTTACGCATAAGTTTGTAGCAATACAGGCCTATTTCATCAAACAAGAAAAATCTCAAATAAACAATCTAACAATGCACCTAAAAGAACTGGAAAAAGAAGAACAAACAAAGCCAAAATTCAGTAGAAGAAGGGAAATAATAAAAATCAGAGCAGAAATAAATGAAATAGAGACTAAAAACCAATGGAAAAATTAATAAAACCAAGAGCTGGTTCTTTGAAAAAATAAACAAAATTGACAAACTTTTAGCTAGACTCGCCACGAAAAAAGGAGAGAAGGCACAAATAAGTAAAATCAGAAATGAAAGTGGAGAAATTACAGCACATGTCTCAGAAATACAAAAGATTATCAAAGAATGTCTTTTACGAGTTTACCACTTCATTTCCTCCTAGTGGTGCATACTAACTTACTCTGTTTTTTGATGTCTTAATAGTTTATAGCATCGTGAAATTTCGGTTGTACATTATTGTTTGTCAATCACTATATACATGTCTCCCTTCACCCCTTGTGCCCACTCCCCCACCCCCCTGCCCCTGCTAACCACTATACAGTTTTCTCTGTTTGTGTGTTGGTTTATATTCCACATATGAGTGAGAGCATGTGGCATTTGTCTTTCTCTCTCTGGCTTATTTCACTTAACATAATACCCTCTAGGTCGAACCATGTTGTTTCAAATGGGACTATTTTGTCCTTTTTAGGGCTTACTAGTATTCTGTTGTGTATATATATATATATACATCCTCTTGATCCAATCATCAGTCGATGGACAGTTGGGTTGCTTCCATGTCTTGGCTGTAGTGAATAATGCTGTGATGAACACAAAGGTGCATAAGCCTCTTTGGATAGTTGATTTCTGGTTCGTTGGATCGATTCTCAGTAGTGGGGTGGCTGGATCATAGGGTATTTCTATTTTTAATTTTTTGAGGAATCTCCATACTGTTTTTCATAGAGGCTGCACCAGTTTGCGTTCCCACCAGCTGTGTATAAGTGTTCCTGTTTCTCCACTACCTCTCCAACATTTGTTGTTTTCTTGTCTTGGTGATTATAGCCATTCTAATGGGTGTAAAGTGATATCTTAGTGTAGTTTTGATTTACATTTCCCTGATGATTAGTGATGTTGAACATTTTTTCATTTGCCTATTTGCCATCTGTATATCTTCTTTGGAGAAGTGTCTGTTCATTTCCTCTGCCGATTTTCTGATCGGGTTGTTTGTTTTTTGTTGTTCAATGGTGTGAGTTCCCCATATATTACGAAGATTAACCACTTGTCAGATATATGTTTTGCAAATATTTTCTCCCAGCTGGTGGGTTGTCTAATCATTTTGATCCTGGTTTCATTTGTCTTGTAGAAGCTTTTTAATCTGATGAAGTCTTCCTTGCCTAATTTTTCTTTAGTTTCCCTAGTCCGATTAGACATGGCATTCAAAATGATTCCTTTCTGACCAATGTCAAATAGTTTATTGCCTATATTTTCTTCTATGAGTTTTATAGTTTCAGGTCTCACCTTCAGGTCTTTGATCCATTTTGAGTTAATTTTTGTGAATGGTGATAGCAGATGGTCCACTTTCATTCTTTTCACGTGGCTGTCCACTTTTCCCAGCACCATTTATTGAAGAAATTTTCCTTTCTCTATTATATGTTCTCTGCTCCTTTGTTGAAGATTAGCTGTCCGTATATGTGTGGCTTTATTTCTGGGCTTTCAATTGTGTTCCATTGATCTATGTGTCTGTTTTTGCACCAGTACCATGCTGTTTTGATTACTATGGCTTTGTAGTATGTTTTGAAGTCAGAGATTGTGATGCCTCCAGCTTTGTTCTTTTTTCTTAGGATTGCTTTAGCTATTGGGGGTCTTCTGTTGCCTCATATGAATTTTAGTATTCTTTGTACTATTTCCGTGAAGAATGTCATTGGGATTCTGATTGGGATTGTGATGAATTTGTAGATTGCATTAGGTTATATAGACTTTTTAACCATGTTTATTCTTCGAATCCATGTGCATAGGGTCTCTTTCCATTTCCTTATGTCGTTATCGATTTCTTTCAGTAATGTCTTGTGGTTTTCATTGTATAGGTCTTTCACCGCATAGTAAGATTTATTCCTGGATATTTTATTCTTTTTGAATCAATTGTAAAATTGTATTATCTTTTTGAGCGCTCTTTCTGTTAGTTTGTTATTAGCATACAGAAGTGTAACTGATTTTTGCAGGTTGATTTTGTACCCTGCGACTTTGCTGTAGTTGATTATTTGTAATAGTTTTCCAATGGATTCTTCAGGGTTTTCTGTATATAAGATCATGTCATCTGCAAATAGTGAGAGTTTCACTTCTTCGTTGCTTATTTGGATTCCTTTTATCCCTTTGTCTTGTCTAATTGCTCTCGCCAAAACCTCCAGTACTATGTTGAATAAGAGTGGTGAGAGTGGGCAGCCTTGTCTTGTTTCTGTTCTCAGAGGAATGGCTTTCAGACATTCCCCATTGAGTATGATGCTGGCTGTGTGTTTGTCACAAATCGCCTTTATTATGTTGAGGCACTTTCCTTCTATACACATTTTGTGGAGAGTTTTTAGCATAAATGGATGTGGGATCTTGTCAAATGCCTTATCTGGGTCTATTGAGATGACCATGTGGTTTTTGTTCTTTGTTTCGTTGATGTGGTGTATTAAGTTGGTACCAACCCTGCATTCCTGGTATGAATCCCACTTGATCATGGTGTATAATCTTTTTAATGTATTGCTGTATTCAGTTTGCTGATATTTTATTGATGATTTTTGTACCTATGTTCATCAGTGATATTGGCCTATAATTTTCCTTCTTTGTATTGTCTTTGCCTCGCTTTGGTGTCAGGGTGATGGCTTCACAGAATGTGTTAAGAAGTGTTCCATCTTCCTCTATCTTTTGGAATAGTTTGAGAAAGATGGGTATTAAATCTTCTTTGAATGTTTGGAAAAATTCACTGGAGAAGCTATCTGGTCCTGGACTTTTATTTTTTGGGAGGTTTTCGATTACTATTTCAATCTCTTTACTTGCGATGCATCTATTCAGATTGTCTATTTCCTCATGGTTCAGTTGTGGGATGTTGTGTGAGTCTAAGAATTTATCCATTTCTTCTCAATTGTCCAATTTGTTGGCATATAGTTTTTCATAGTATTCTCTTATAATCCTTTGTATTTCCATGGTATCTGTTGTAATTTTGCCTCTTTCATTTCTAATTTTATTTATTTGAACCTTTTCTTTCTTTTTCTTAGTAAGTCTGGCTAAGGATTTGTCAATTTTATTGATCTTCTCAAAGAAGCAACTCTTTGTTTCATTAATCCTTTCTACTGTATTTTTAGTCTCAATGTCATTTGTTTCTGTTCTAATTTTTATTATTTCTCTCCTTCTGCTGACTTTGGGCTTTGCTTGTTTTACTTTTTCTAGTTCTGTTAGGAGTAATTCAAGGTTGCTGATTTAGGCTTTTTAGTGTTTGTTGAGGTGGGCTTGTAGTGCTATGAATTTCTCTCTCAGGAACGCTTTTGCTGCATCCCATGTGAGTTGGTATGGCATATTTTCATTTGTGTTTGTTTCTAGGTATTGTTTGATTTCTCTTGATTTCATCAATGATCCATTGGTTGTTCAGTAGCATGTTGTTTAATCTCTACATCTTTGTCACTTTCCTAGTTGTTTTCTTATAGTTTATTTCCAGTTTCATATCATTATGGTCTGAAAAGATACTTGTTATTATTTTAATTTTTCTTAAATTTATTGAGGCTTGCCTTGTTTCCCAGCATAAGGTCTATCCTTCAGAGTGTTCTGTGCACGCTTGAGAAGAATGTGTAGTCAGTTGTTTTTGGGTGAAGTGCTCTTTATATGTCTACTAAGTGCATTTCATCCAGTTTTTCATTTAAGTCAACTGTTTCCTTATTGACATTTTGTCTGGATGATCTATCCACTGATGTAAGTGGGTATTAAGATCCCCTACTATTATCGTGTTGTTGTTAATATCTCCTTTATGTTTGTTAATAGTTGCTTTATGTACTTTGGTGCTCCTATGTTGGGTGCATATATACTTATAATTGATATATCTTCCTGGCAGAGGGTCCCTTTTATCATTATATAGTGGCCCTCTTTGTCTTTCTGAACCTGTTTTATCTTGAAGTCTACTTTGTCTGATATGAGTATGGCAACACCTGCTTTTTTTTCTTTGCCATTAGCTTGGAGTATTGTCTTCCATCCTTTCCCTCTGGGCCTCTGTTTGTCTTTAGAGCTGAGATGTTTTCTGGAGGCAGAATATTGTTGGATCTTGCTTTTCAAACCATCCTGCCACTCTGTGTCTTTTGATTTGAGAGTTCAATCCATTTACATTTAGGGTAATTATTGAAATATGAGGGCTTAATGTTGCATTTTTATTGCTTATTTTCTGGTTCTTTTGAATTTCCTTTGTTTCTTGCCCCGTGTGTTTTGGACTGCCAATTCAGTTTGATAGTTCTGTCTTATGACATTTTTTGTTTTCTCTTTATTATCATATGTGATTTTGTTCTGATTATTTGTTTAGTGGTTACCTTGAGATTTGTATAAAAAATCTTGTGAATGAGATAGTCCATTATCTGATGGCCTCTTATTTCCTTAGACTAAGTCCATTTGATCTGTTTCCTCTTCCCATTCTAAGTTATTCTTGTCACAACTTATTCCATCTTGTAGTGTGGATGTGTGTTTAAAGTGATGAGGTTACATTTCTTTGTGGTGTTATCCTTCCTTTGATCTTTCATTGTGGTATTTAAGTGGTTGCTAACCTATTCTGATAAAGATCTACTGTTTTTTCTGATTTTGTCTACCTATTTTTCTCCTTGCTCCAAGCTCTGTATTCCCTTTTTCTTCTTTTATTCAGGCATGAGGGCCTTCTTGAGCATTTCTTGCAGTGGGTGTCTCATGGCCGTGAACTCCCTTAGTTTTTGTTTATCTGGGAAAATTATTATTTCTCCACCATCTTTGAAGGGTATTTTCACTGGATAGAGTATTCTTGGCTGAAAGATATTGTCTTTTAGGATTTTGAATATATCATTCCAGTCTCTCCTAGCCAGTAAAGCTTCTGTTTAGAAATCTGCTGAGAGCCTGATGGGAATTCCTCTGTACATTAATTTTTGTTTTGGTCTAGCTGCCCTTAATATTGTTTCTTTGTCATTAACTTTTGCCAGCTATACTACTATATGCCTTGGAGAGGGCATTTGCCTGTTGACATATTTAGGAGACATATTGGCTTCACTTACTGGTATTTCCTGCTCTTTCCCCAGATTTGGGAAGTTCTCAGCTATTATTTCCTTGAATAGTCTCTCTGTTCCTTTTTCCGTCTCTTCTCCCTCAGGAATGCCTATAATTCTTATGTTACATTTTCTAATTGAGTAGGATATTTCTTGGAGACTTTCTTCATTTCTTTTTAGTCTTAGTTCTCTCTCCTCCTCCATCCGGAGCATATCTGTATTCCTATCCTCGATAATGCTAATTCTTTCCTCCGTATTGTCAGCTCTGTTCTTTAAAGATCTCAGACTCTCCTTTATGTCCTCCGTTGTGTTCTTCATCTCTATCAATACAGATTGGTTTTTCTTTATGATTTCAATCTCTTTTGTGAAGAAACACCTTATCTTGTTGAATTGCTTTTCTGTGTTTTCATGTATTTCGTTGAGCTTTTTTATGATAGGTATTTTGAATTCTCTGTCATTTAGGTTATGAATTTCTGTGCCTTCAGGGTTGATTTCTGGGTGCTTGTCATTTTCCTTCTGGTATGGCGATTTAATGTACTTTTGCAACGTGGTTGCTGTATTCACCGTGTTTTTCCTCACCCTGGAAATATCTGGTTGCATTTTCCCCCTCCTGCCACTCGGTAAGGGTCAAGGGCTATGTAATCTGAGCGCCCTGTGCTCCGCGGCTGCTGGTGCTCCCTGGCTGCCTGCGCTGTGGCTGCTCTGACTGATCAGTGGAGCTGCAGCATCGGGCATGTGGTTGGGAAGGGTTCTCTCTTTTGTGCTCCCAGTCCCTGGGGGGGCTTCTCACTCGCCCCTCATTATCTTCTCTCTTGGGGTCCTCAAATGTTGATACACCCCTGCAGCAGTTCTGAGTCCTCTGTGTGGGAGTTTCCCACTGGCTGAGAGAGCTTGACGGGCTACAGTTTCCCTGCAGAAGGCAGCCACACCCCCCTTTGTGAGCCTCACAGACCAGAGTCACCGATCTGATGGGGGGGGATTTCTCCTTACCTCTCCCCACCTCCTTGGGGGGCCCCAGCATGTCCACTCTCAGATATGCAGCAGTGTGGGACTCTCCAATGTCCCTTTGTGCTGTGTGAGTGACCCTTCTTGGTCTGTGACTGTCTCTTTTATTGTATCCTATCGGAGAAAGAGTTCACTCTGCCATGATGCTGATGTCACTCCCCTTTTGCCCATTTTTAAATTGTTTTTTTTTTTTAGAGTTCTACATTTATCCCTAAGTGCTTTATTTATTTATTTTTTACAATTTTAAATGGGATTTTTTTTTTTCCTGAGCAAGATTCTCCCTGAGCTGACATCTGTTGCCCATTCTACTTTTTATGCTTGAGGAAGATTAACCCTGAGATAACATCTACGCCAATCGTCCTTTATGTTTTTGGATGCGGGACACCCCCACAGCATAGTTGGTGAGCGGATTAGTTGTGCGCCTTGGATATGAGCCCATCAACCCGGGCCACAAAAGCAGAGCACACAGAACTTTAACCACTCAGCCATCGGGCCAGGCCCTAAATTGGGTTTTTTGTCTTTTGTTGTTGAGTTGTAGAATTTCTTTATACAGTCTGGATATTAACCCTTTATCAGTTGTATGACTTGCAAATCTTTCCACCCATTCCATAGCTTGCCTTTTTACTCTGTTGATTGTGTCCTTTGATGCACATAAGTTTTTAATTTTTATATAGTCCACTTATCTATTTTGGTTTTTGTTGCCTTGCTTTTGGTTTCATATCCAAGAAATCATTGACAAGACACGTGTGACGATGTTTTCCTCTCATGTTTTCTTCTAAGAGTCTTATAGTTTTAGTTCTTATGATTAGGCTTTTGATCCATTTTCAGTTAATTTTTTATATGATGTAAAGTAAGGGCCCAACTTCATTCTTCTGTGTGACATAGCCAGTTTGTCCAACACCATTTGTTGAAGAGACTGTCCTTTCCTATTGAGTGGGCTTGACATCCTTGTGAAAGATTATTTGACCATATATGCAAAAGTTTATTTCGGGGCTCTATATTCTATTTCATTGGCCTGTATGTCTGTCTTTATGCCAGTACTGCACTGTTTTGATTAATACAGCTTTGTCGTAAGTTTTTAAATCAAGAAGTTTTAGGCCTCAGCTCTGTTCTTTTTCAAGATTGTCTTGGCTGTTTGGAGCCCCTTGAGATTCCATGTGGATTTCAGGGTGGATTCTTCTATCTCTGCAAACACTGTTAGGATTTTATAAGAATTGCATTAAATTTGGAGATCACTTTGGGTGGTGTTGACATCTTTACAATACAAAGTCTTCCTATCCATGAACATAGATGTCTTTCTGTGTATTTGTTGCTGCTTTAATTTATTTCAGATACATTTTGTAGTTTCATTGTACACGTCTTTGCCTTCTTGGATAATTTTATTCCTTTATTTTTTATTATTTTTGGTGCTATTGTAAATGGATTGTTTTCTCAATTTCCTTTTTAATTGTTTATTGTTAATGTATAGAAATATAACTGAATTTTGTACAGTCATGTAAATTTTTAAAGTAGACATTATATACAGATGGAAACGTCTCCAGGACGCACTGTTAAATAAAAGCAAATGCATACTACAGAATAATTCAGTGAGATCCAACTTATGTAAATAAACTTATATATACATTTATATACTATTCCTGTATATAATGATCTTCTTTTTTTCCCCATTTACCCTGGGGTACATTATTCTTTCCTTGGAAAAGGAGCTTTCTCCTCCTCTATGCCTATGCTTCAGTCATTTTCTCCTAGGAAGCATTTTCACTTGCTTTGTATCTTGTGTTCTCAGCTTATCTATAATTTAGGTCAACCATGGGCCAAAGACACTTAACCTTGGTTTAAAATTTATAATTTCCACTTTTATGAGGGGAATGTTTCTTTAAATAGACTTTTGAAAATAAGATATAACAATCAGTAGCTGCTTTTAAACAAATGTAAAATGCAGGCACAGGGCCCCCTGAGAAAGGGCAGTAGAGGAGGAGTGAGGGGAAAGGAGAGTTACACTCACTGTGACGAGCCGATCTGTGGTATTATGTTCATGCTGGAATCATCTGTGTTGATAAAAGGGTCTGACTGGGCATTCTCTGGGGCCATTTTGTTCATCCAGGTTTCTGAAATCTGGGATGAGAGGCCGCGATCAGCTTGGTCTTGTGATATGTTCATGCTGGAATCACCCATGTGGATAAAGAAGTGGGTCTGGGCATTTCCGTCGTCCCTCTGTTTTTCAGGGCACCAGAGGGCTGCACTAATAGGTCTATCATGAATCCACTTCGAGTGCCCGTTTTCAGTCCAGCTTGATGTGTCTCTCTCTGCAAGTGAGATTCTCTAGTGTATCTCAACAGAAATTTCAAACTTTGTGATTAGTTGTCTTATTCTCATATAAAGAACACAATTTTTTTTCTTTAATGATTAGAGCTATTAGATTTGCTCATAACCTTGGTAGCTGAAATACTTTCTAGGCTGAGTTCAGTTTTGAACTTTGTCTCACTCTGCTTTGTTTCTGTGTATATTCCGATATATAGGAATAAAGATGCAAGATTCTGAATTATAGTATCTGACAGACTAGTCCCCAAGATTGTGTGTTACAAATGTTAATTTCTCATGTACTTAGTAGTTAGCTCTGTGCTCATCTTTGTCAGAAACTCGTGCCTATTGTCAACAGTAAGGGGGTAGGTAAGTAAAATATGTTTTGTCCATATCCAGTCTAGAGAATCGAGCAGCTACTAAAAATTATAATTTGAAGATGATGTAACAGCTTGGGAAAATGCATATCATCTAATCTAAGTGGAAAAGTGAACCTAAAAAAGGATGTTATGTATAAATAAATGAATCATAATTGCAATGTAAAAAAAAAATTTAATGGAAAAAAATCTGGAAGGAAGTATTCCAGAATTCTAATAGTGATTGTGTGAAGTTAGTGTCATTGGATTATTTTTCTTCTTTTTCTTTTTTTTTTCTAATGAAAATATAGATTATTATAACAACTTTTTCAAACATCTGTGGCCAACATGGAGCTGAGTATTTTTACTGGGGTAGTGTAGGATTATATGGTGATACCGTAATTTCATACCTATGCTTGTAATGTCAGTTTTGTCTCCTTTTACCAAGCAGTCCACGTATTCTGTTACCTCTGCTTCAGCCTTATTTATGGATAAATGAGTTGACATGAGGTGCTTTTCTTAAGCAGTGTGTGGAAAGTGTAAATTAAGAAAACATGTATTATGCTATGATATGAAATATGTTTCTAATAAAACTCTTTTGCCTTCTTATATAACATAAAACTCTGAAAATAAAGATTTGTTGGGAGTAGGGAAGAGGTTACAATTTCCAGCTTTTGAAGGAAAGAAAGAGGGGGAGAGTTTAAGGTGGCTCACTCCTTCACAAAGTCAGGTTAACCTGTCAGACGTGAAGGTGAGTGTGGGTCATCTGTAGCTGTCCAGGTAGCTCTTCTCAGTACACAGGCACAAGAGCACAAACTCTGGAGCCAGAGCACTGGGCTCACAGCATGACTCTACGTCTCTGAGTGACTGTGGGCAAATGACCTGTCCTCTCTCGGATTCAGTCTCCTCACCTGTCAAATGGAGATAATAATAGTACCTACCTCATAAGGTTATAGTGAAGATTAAATGTATCAATATATGAAAATAGTGCCTGGTACATAATAAGTAATATGTGTTGGCTATTTTGTTATTATTAAAACTAAGAAATTCTTCTCTATTGTATTTATATATGAGATGGTTGACATAGATAGAAAGCAGAATTTGGAAGCCAAAAAAACCCAAGTGTTGATTGCAGATGTTGATAATGAGCTGATTGAACAACAGAGAATGATATTTTCTTTGATACAGGAGAAAAAAAAGCTGCGACAAATGTTAGAGTGTGTTACCGCAGAAAAGGAGCAACTGAAGACTGACCTGAGGGAGAGTACTGACAGGGTGAGTTCAGCACCGGGTACTTGGTAGTGTGTTTTTATCTTTGTGTCTCCGGTTTTTACAACTTTATTGAGGTATCGTTTACACGCAATAAATGTATCTGCTGCAAGTGTCCAGTCTGATGACTTTTGACAAATGTGTCCCCTTGTGTACTGTCCACCCCAGTCAAGATACAGAACACTTCCACCCACAAGAAGTTCCCTCACACATCCACTTGTCAATCCTCACCTCACCCTCTGCCCCGTAGAGTCACTATCCTGATGTTTCTCCACCTCAGATCACCATGTCTCTTCTAGAACTTCACACAAATAGAACCACACAGCATGTGCTCTTCTGTGTCTCACTTCTTTCTACATGTCTTTTTATTGCTGGGTACTATTCCATGGTATGAATGGGCCACAGTTTGCTTAGTTTTTCTCCTATTGTTGGAAATTTGAGTCATTGACGCTATTTGACTCTTGAATAAAGCTGCTGTAAACATTCTTATACTAATCTTTTTATGAACGTATGTTTTTTATTTCTCTAGCGTAAGTATCTGAATGGAATAGCTGTGTCATAGGGACATGTATATTTAACTTGATGAGAGTTTACTAGACTCAATTCCAAAGTAGTTGTACCAGTTTAATTCTCATCAGCAAATTAAGAGAATTCTGATGGCTCCACATCCTCACTAAAGCTTCATATTATTGGTGTTTTTAATTCTAACCATTTCTATTGGGTGTAACCTCATTGTTTTAAATTGCCTTTCCCCAATGACTAAAGATATTGGGCATCATTCATGTGCTTATTGTGTATCTTTCTATAAACTCTCTGTTCTCTCAGTGATGTGTTGTGTAGATTTCAGTGTACGGATCTTGTACGTATTTTGTTAATTTGTTCCTAAATGTTTCTCTTGTATTTATGCTGTTGTAGTTTTCTCTAATTTCATGTTTGCTTGTTGTTAATATTTGCCAGTATCTTCAAACCTACTTTAGGCTTTATTTTTATATTTAGGGGCAATATAATGTGTAATAGATAGAAATTAATATTTTGAAAAGTTTGCTGTGGATCACGGTAGAACCTGACCTTTTGTGTAATTTTTCATGTTTCTTGGGATTGTCTGTTTGCTCAAAATATCTGAATGTAAATAAGAATACAGACAAAGGTCATATTCTCTTCTCAGTCTCTGGATTGTAATGTTTTTTGGTCTTGATACTGGAGAATGTCACTTTTTAAAGATAATAAGTAAGATTAGCCCAAGTCGTGCTAGCAAAGGACAGTTGCTATTTCGAGCTTGCTCAAAATCAATGCCCCAAAACAAGCCATCCCAGTGTATGAAAAGCCCATAATTAGAGTCTCATCATCAGTTGATGAAAGTGTAGAGATGGTCTCTTTTGGCTTAGGGGTAGAAAACAAGCAAACCTCTCATGATAGAATGTTAGATCCAGTTCTAATTCTCATGCTGCGAATGTACATTGAGCAATAAAGAAACAACATAGGAAAGCAGATTCTTGGCATTTACATGATTAAAATAAAGACTTATGTTCTTTTTCAATAGGTCTTTTCCAATATACTTTGCCATGATTCCTCCATTTTCAGGCTGAGGTAAATGCTGATTTTTATCTGATTTCTTAAATGTAACCTAGTATTTATTTTAATGTCAACTTTAAAAAAATTTAGGCCACTGAAAACCAGGAAGAATTAAGAATTCTTGGAGGTGAGCTTAAAAAACAACAAGAGATAGTTGTACAAGAAAAGAACCATACCATAAAGAAAGAGGAAGTGCTTTATAGGACCTGTGAGAAACTGGCAGAAGCTGAAGAAAAGCTAAAGGAAAAGGTGAATTTTTAAAGTTACCTTCCTGGCCATATTTCCTGACTAAACTTTTTTTGGTAATAATTTTTTATCCCAGTAGACCTAAATTTCAGAAATAGAATATGCCTCCCAGATGGTCAGATCTCACTGCTAATGTTTTGGACAGTTTCAGCTCACACGAAGATGTTGCTGTTGTCCTTTGTGAGGATTACATTATCCTGGAGTCTTGAGATGAGAGGGGGGCCTTGGTTCATCTAAACTACTCATGATATATTCACTCATCAGATATTTATTGAGCAATGCCATGGGCCAGGCTCTGCTCTGGGTGCTTGAGATACATTAGTCAATAAAACAAAGCCCCTGCCCTTATAGACCTGTATTAGGCATTCTCTAAAATGTAAGATTTGTCACTATTGCCATCCCTTAGATGTTTACAATTTCCTGAATCATTTCCTTAATGGAAGTAAGGTGCTGTCATAGTATATTTGCATAAGAGCTAAGACTCTTGTAACAATTGTACTGCTCCAGTAATTCTAAAAGGCACCCACTGAGAACTTTCTATTTCTTCTAAGAACAGTACCACTTGCATTATAAATAATACATTGCTGTTTCCATTGTGCTTCTGTTGAATGATGCTTTCTTAACATGTGTTCTCGTAATTCTCATCCCTTTGACTATAACCTAACTGAATTTACTGAAACCTCCTGTCTATTTCATTCTCCTCCTAAAGAAGTAAAATCAATAGCCTTATGTAAAAGTTAATGCTTCAATGTTTGTGTGGGCCACCCCCTAAAGACCTTGTTGGAAGTAAAAATAAATTATCCAAAAAGATTTTAAGAGATGAGGAATTACAGTTTGACAGCTACATCTGTATATTTAGTCAGTTTCTTTTTAAATTTTTCTCATATTCACTTTGCCTCCTTGATTTACCTAGTGACTCTATGCTAGTTTCTTAGGACTTCTGTGTCAAATTACCATAAATTCGGTGGCTTAAAAACAGCAGAAATTTATTCTGCCACATTTCTGGATCCTGGAAGTCAAAAACCAAGATGTCAGAAGACCATGCTGCCTCCGAAGGCTCTAGAGAAGGGTCCTTCTTGGCCTCTTGTTATCCTTGGCTCCCAGCTATCCTCGGTATTCCTTGGCTTGTAGCTGCATCACTCCCATCTCTGTCTCCATCTTCACATGATCTTCTCTGTGTCTCTGCGTGTCCTTTCCTATCTCTTATAAGGACACTCTCATTGGATTTAGGGCCCACCCTAGTCCAGTTAGAAGAGCCTCTCATTCCTTAACTAATTACATCTGCAAAAACCCTATTTCCAAATAAGATCACATTCGGTTGTTATCTGAGTAACTGACAGTTTGAATCGGGTCGTTTGTGTAAAGAAACAGTATATGAATTAGCCTAAAATTGAAGACAAGCAAAGATTTGTCTTTACTTGCCTTAATTAATTTAGAAACTATTATTTAGCTTTCTATCAATATCTGTCTATATCATAATTTATTGTATGATTATCTCAAGATCCAAGAACTTCAGGAGAAAGAACATCAACTTCTTAAGGCAAAAAATGATCTCAGGGAAAATGCGCATCAAACAGAGCAATTTAGGAAGCAATTAGAGGTCCAGAATTCAACCCTGGAAAGTATAGAAGCAGAGAAGTTCAGGTTGACTCAGAAATATCTTGAAAACCTTGAAGAAATAAAACTTGTTACTAAGGAAAGAGATGGCCTCAGAAGAGTGGAGGAAACCCTCAAAATGGAGCGAGACCAGCTCAGTGAAAGCCTGAGAGAGCTGAAAGCTAAAGTAAGTTACACTCATTCCCCACCCTAGTGAGGAGACATGGGGTTTTCTGACAGTAGTGAGCCTTCTTTGAAATGAGGGGTACTATTAGTGTGCGTGAACTGATATAACTTTTAGGCACATAGTTTGGTATTCTTGAAAATTTTAAATTCTGCAACCATTATTTCCTTTATAGACTTTATCCTATATGTACACTTAATCAATTGTTAAGATAAATATATATTTATGTTTATACACACATACAGAAATACACACCACAAGGTTGTTCATTGTAGCAATTTGTACTAAAAAATGGGAAACAATCTAAATGTCCATCAGAAGGAAACTGGGTAAACACAAGCACTATGTCAGAATACTATGCAGCACATAATAAAACCATGGAATAGATTTGCACGTCCTAATATGGAAGCCCAAAATAACCCTTAGGGGGAAAAGCAAGCTATAGAATAGTACGTATGTAATATGTTTGCCTTTGGGAATTAGGAGTTGGTTGTGGGGAGGTAGGGACGGGGGGATAAGTTTGTAATTTTCTAACAACAAAGATGTAGATTAAGAAGTAATAGTTTTATTATTTATACTAAGAAAATATATCATTTTCATTAAGAAAATACTAGTTAAAATTAAGATATATCACTGTTTTTAAAATTCTCTAATGATTAAGAATCTGGAAAAACAAGAGGAACTAAGAATTGCTCACATGCATCTTAAAGAGCACCAGGAAATTATTGATCAACTCAGAGGGATTGTTTCTGAGAAGAGAGATGAAATATCAAATATGCAGATGGATTTAGAAAATTCAAATGCTAAATTACAAGAAAAGGTATTGGGGGAAGGGAGGCTTATTTGATTGGATATCTGACTTATTTGTGCCTAAAATCCTTTGGGGATGTAAAACAGTTTAGCCACATTGGAAAACAGCTTGGCCGTGTTTACTCACACTGAACGTATACCAGCCTGTGGCCCAGCATATACGAGTATGTACCTAAGAGAAAAGAATGCATACTTCCACATAAAGATATGTACAAGAATGTTCATATCAGCTCTAATCATAATAGTGAAAAACTGAAAACAACTCAAATGCCTATCAACAGGAGAACGGATACATACATTGTGATTTGTAAGTTCAAAAACAGGCAAACTCATCTAGGATGATCAAGGTCAGAATAGTGGTTGGCTGGAGTAAGGGGGCACCCAGGAACCTCATGGGGTGCTAGAAATATTCTGTATTTTAATCTGGGCTGTAATTACATAGACGTATACGTATGTCAGGAATAATTGAGCTATACACTTGAGGTTAGTGTGCTTATGTATATTATACCTCAAAAGAAAGTAAATTCTGTTGGAATTATGCAGAATATTGAGTCACATGGAAGCCTATTGTTTTAATCAATTTAGAAACTATTCTTGATACTTCCCTTAAAAACCATCTGTATCCTAACATGTTATTTTATGATGATCTTAAGATCCAAGAACTTAAGACAAATGAACATCAACTTTTTAAGTTAAAAGAAGATGTCAGTGAGACACAGAAAAAAATGTCTGAAATAGAGAAATTGAAGAAACAATTCAAGACCCAAAGTTTAACTCTGGATAAAATGGAAATGGAGAACTCAGAGCTGGCTCAGAAACTTCATGAAAACCTTGAAGAAATGAAATCTGTAATGAAAGAAAGAGATAGTCTAAGAGTAGTAGAAGAGAATCTCAAACTGGAGAGAGACCAACTCAAGGCAAACCTACAAGAAACCATAGTTAGAGTGAGTTATGCTCTTTCTTCCTATCCAGTGAACATGTTTTAAATACAAGAAGCCTCCTTCTCTTTTAAATCAATGGTACTGTTGGTGAAAATGTAAGTTATAACCTTTTAGGGAGACAGTTTGACAATATCTTATTAAAAATGTTTCAGCATATACATTTGTTAAGGCACTTACACTTTAGCAACTTATCCTACCAATATATTCACACATTTGGGCAGAAATACAGCAGCATTCTCTGCAATACTGTTTATGGTGAACAGACTCTAGAAGCAATCCAAGTGTCTGCCATAAGGCACTGGCTAAGTGGGCCCACAAACATATATACTATCACTTATTTCATCCCATGGGGCTCTGCGTACCTATATTGCAGCCCTATGTCACCACCTTGAATTCTAATCACTGCCTGTTGTCTCCTCTACACACCTGTGAACTCTACGACATCAGAGAACAAGATGTATTTACTCATTGAAGGAAGCTGTACCGTAAGCACATTGCATACCACGAAAATGCTTACTTCTTAAATCAAACACAACCTTTCTGAGCTCCTGCTCTGTGCCAAGAACAGCACCAGACACTGCAAAAATAAGGATTTGTTCAATGTGATCTAAACGTAGCTTTAAAGAAGCTGAAAAGTAAGGACTTACAATACCATGTGTTAGAATCCATGCGAGAGATTTAAGTTAGGTTACTGTAGAGTGGTCAGAAAGGGTTTCCTTGAGATGATAATGCCTGCAATGATGCTAAAATGAGTCAAGCAAGCTAGTTCAAGGTAGAGAGAGAGTGTATCATTTTGGGTGGAAATGATAAAAAAAGTTGACTTTTTTGGCTATAAAAGTTAAATTACTAAGTGGAGGAAGGATACATTTGGACTCTGCAGTCCTCATCCAGAGGTTTCCGTTTCTTTGGGAGAACGGTGCATACAAAACAGAGGTGGAGAGCCAGCCCTGATTGCCTAGTTGTGAAAGTTCAGTGCTCACCACTTCGGTGGCCCAGGTTGGTTTCCTGGCAATGGAACCACACCATCTCTTTGTGAATTGCCATGCTGTGGTGGTAGCTCACATAGAAGAAATAGAATGATTTACAACTAGGATATACAACTATGTACTAGAGTTTTCGGGACAATAATAAAAGAGGAAGATTGGCAACAGATGTTAGTTAGCTCAGGACAAATGATTCACTTCAAAAAAAATAGAAGTGGAGAAAATCGCTGCAAGGCATATACTCCCCTATCTCATTGGAAATCTCATTCTCTGGGCAGGGAATGCAGTCAAAACAACAGGCAGCCTTGCTCTCCTGAGGGCTCTACCTGAATCCCAGACTGCAACTCTCACTGCATACAGAGTGTGGAGTCTGGAAAAAATCAGATACCACTTGGTAACAGCTGTGACTTTTACCTAATTTTCCAGTAACTAGAGTGTTTAAGAGTATTGTGCCTTAACAAACTGAAGCTTGAAATATCTAAATCCAATTCATAGGTTGGATGCCATGCTTACCGTATGATATAAAAAACTGGTAAACCTCAGACATATTGTGGGTTTGTTTCCAGAGCATAGCAAAAAATCAAATATTGCAATAAAGCGAGTCACAACAATTTTTTGATTTCCTAGTGCATAAAGAAGTTATGTTTACACTATAGTGTACTAAATGTGCAAAACATTATCTCTAAAAAACATGTACATAACTTAATTTTTTAAAAAAAATTATTCCTAAAAATTACTAACCACCTTCTGAACATTCAGCAACTTGCAATCTTTTTGCTTGTGAAGGTCTTGCTTCGATCTTGGATTATTTGTAAAAGAAAAAATTACTTCAGTTGGAAGTGAATTGTTAAACTCCCATATGTGGCCCTCTATGAAGCTCTGAGCGGGCAGAAAACCCCAACAAGATTTTGGTTATTCATGTGTGGCGTGAGTAATTGTGATTGGGTTCCACACATCTCAGTAATTCCTGTGGCCCACTCAATCACCTCCTCAGATAAAAACAATTCCTGATCACGTGGAGCATGTTGGGAATATTCTCCTCCTTTCACCTTCAGTCCAAAACCTTCTGGAAAATTCCAAAAGTTGAGAAAGGTGTAATCTGAATCTGATTTTCCTTCTTTGGCAAAATTCACTGAGTCACCAGCAAGGATGTTAAATTCCATGTTCCTCAGAAAGGGGTGCAGCTAAAAGAGACATATCATCCTGTGGGGAAGTGGGCCTGGGTGTTAAAGAGAAAAACCCTGAATTGGGGAAAACCTTTCGTTGTCTGTAATCCTTGTTACATAATGTAACTTTATTACAAGTATCCAATGAAGTAAAGCAAATGAAAGCATATGGAGAACTACAATATCATAATGTTTCCAATACATCAGTTAGTTTCAAGAGAAAATGCCTAAAGACAAGAATATCAAGATGATCAGTGGTGATAGGATTCAGACAAATCTCAAGTACAAAGTCCAATCTAGCCAAGCTCATGCACTCTCTCAATTTTCCCAGACCATCAATCTGCAAAATCATGTTAACAATACCTAAAGTTGTTGCAGAATTAAATGAGATCATTTATGTAAATTATTCACCATCATGTTCAGCACCAGATAGGCACGGAAAGGACAAATTGTCTTCTTGTCATTAAGGAGCTGCATGGGAGAAGGCTGGATAATCCCTATTGAAACATTAGGCATGCAGTATGTTGGGATCCTTTGTAACACAAAGCATTGATATTGACTCATAGCCCACTTCCTCCTTACCACTAGAACCTTCTTGTTGATGACTTACAACCCAAGACTAGATTTACCTCCTAGGGAGTGAAACAAGTACAGAAACTCCTGTGCTTTTCTTGGAGAAAGAATCCTAACTGCTTGGTTTGAACACCTGTGGAACCCCATAAGAACGTCACTTTAAGAGTGTACATGCTGTTATGCAGAAGAGACTTTAACTGCCAGGGAGAAATGACCAGATCTTACCCGCTTCCCATTGCCTGAATTACTGCACGTTGAAGAACATCTCATGAAGTCTCCAGGCCACAGCATACACAGCATTGTACAAATTGTAACTCCATTCAGTCATGATCGTGTCAAAAATCTGCCAAGGCAACTATCCCAAGGAGGCATTGGGTAGACAATTCTCCAGTGTTTTATAGTCAGGCTCAGAAATGGTGCAAAGAATAAAGGGGTACCGCAACCTAGTGAGGTAAATGTCTTCTGGATATTTGGAAGGGTTAACTTTCTGGATAAAATTTTCAAAGCCAGGAACCTCACTACGGTGGTGTCAAAAAATGAGAGTCCCATGGAATGAGTCAAGCATGAAATCTCTCTCACTGTGGATAAAATCCCACTGTGATGTCGTGACCCAGACTTTCCATATAACTAAATACTCCCAATTAGACAAGCTCAAGCTTACGAGAGAGTTGGCATCACCGTAAATGATAACCACATTCCCTTCTGTTTCCTTTACTTGCAATCATATGGCCAGGTCCTTGAGGAGTATGATCTTTCAGTGACAGGGATCATTTCCACAAAGGCTTCACTGATTCCATTCCGGTCCATCTCTTCTCTCAAGTCTGAGAGAAACTCAACACCTTTCTTGTCTTCCGAGATGACCAGCCCCACCCAGGTCCAACAGAAATGAAGCAGCAAAGAGTCCATGCCAATGGCTAGAGATGTGTCCCTGGGGGCCAACTGATAGATACATGGAAATTGCTCATCATCATTCAAGATAAGATCAAAAGGACCATATGTAAGCTAAAATGAAAGACAATTGGAAGCAATATGAGGACGAGGATTGGCAAAAACCACATTCTCAGTCCTGAAGGCTGTTCAGCAACACCTGGAAGTGGTAGAAGGGGACAATTGGTCATTTCATTTTCTAATCATTTTCCACTCCCTGAAAGCTTTCTAGAAAATAAGATCAGTAGATTTCCAGGAAACTGCTTTGTCTCCATCCCCCTCAACCTTCTCTCTAGTCCAAAGAAAGGAAATGTCATACCCCACCAAGTTCCTGTACACATACCTTTTGAGATCATATACTTTGAGACATGCACAAACCCAGTCTCCTCCTCTCCTCCTATTTAGACACCTGAGAATGGCACCAAAGGAGACATGGTTTCATCTTTCCCCATCCCACCCAGCCTTACCTGTGGAAATTTGTACAGTTACAACAGTGTTCCAATCTGGGCAGAAATTGCCAATGTGGTTCCTGTAAGGACCTCTAGAGACTTGCTCTCTCTCCTGCAGTCTTAATTAGGGATGTCCTTGCCCAACCCTGAGAGCCAAATCAGGGAACTCTCCAATGTCCTCAGTTCACTGGGCAGAGCATTATAGAGATCAAATCCCAGAGACATGTTGGGCAAATTATGAGGGTTCCCGTTGATTTTCTCAATGGCAAAAACCAAGGCCAGAACATACTGGTAGTTCTTGTACTGAAACCTGCATAGAGGGGTAGGGATCCTTAGGGAAAATACTCAAAATGATTTCCTTCAAATGCAATACAATGACTTCATTAAAAGGAATTTGCTATTGACTCGAACATCTGTGGCAATTGATGGCTTTCCTGAAGCCTTATAATTTATAACTAAAGAAAATAACCTGACTCTAGCTGTGGAAGGTCCTTAGTGAATTCCACACTCGTGAAGGAAACTGGTTAAGTACACAAAAGAAAGTACAATGAATGGAAAAACAGATCACATTCAGAGTAGATTTGTAAATGGCTCTTTGGTTCAGGAGGCAAAATGCTTGTTTTTATGAGCACACCATTAACTCCTTCTTAGAAGAGCAACAATATTAGCATGAGATTGGAGATAGCCCTGTGTAGGAAGAATAATTGCAACTGAAATACACGTGACAGGCATAGACGCATGACATGTGCAGATTGAGAATGGTGCAACAGAAAGCTGTCAATCAAATTGCCTAAGCCTCTGCCTCCTCAAACCTGTGCATCTGCCACCATCAAAAACCAGGAAACTAAGGTGAACTTCAGAGATCCAATGAAGGAGGAATCACCTACAGGCAGGAACAATTGAAAGAATCTAGATGGAATCAAAGGACTAGAAACACTTAAGAATCTGAAAGACACAGAATTGTAAAGTTTAGAAAGCTTTTCATTCATTTCTTACTTAAAAAATATTAAATTAAAATTAATCATTAACATCT
This sequence comes from Diceros bicornis minor, assembly GCF_020826845.1. NCBI lineage: Eukaryota > Metazoa > Chordata > Mammalia > Perissodactyla > Rhinocerotidae > Diceros > Diceros bicornis. The sequence goes on from NW_026691791.1 coordinate 1,891,632, forward strand.
TTAGCGGTACCTATTCCTGATAGCCCATATTGTCTTCATCTTTTCTACAGACTTTCTACACACAAATAACTCCTAAGAGTATGAAAATTCTTTGCATTTCTATTGCCTGGGGTCTGTAAGACCATCAAGAATAAACAGAGCAGTCACTTGTACTTATTTCAAGTGTTCTATTATTTGAGGATTGATTAGTACCCTAGTTCATGCTCACTGCTTGGTAATGCTCCCCGTGTGCTTGTGAAGAATAGGTGTTCTTCACTTGTTGGGTATAGGGTTCGATGTGTATCCACTAAATCAAACTTGCTAATTTGTTTTCAAATACTCTATTTATAGATATATGTTATTCTTTGTCTCAGAGGAAAGTTCAAATTCTTCACTATAAAGATATATTATTTCTACTTCTCCCCTTCCTCTGCCTCCTTCTCCTATACTTACCCCTCCTCCTCCTTCTTTTTCTTCTTGTCTTCTCCTCCTTCTCCTTCTCCTCCTCTTCCTTCTCCTCCTCCCTTTCCTAGTTGAGGTTATATTATCTTCTCATGACATCGTGTGTAGTATAACAACGACCATATCTTCATGATCATTTGAACTTATATACCAGTGAGAATTAAACACTTAATTCCTAATCATGCTTTTTTCCTCATCTGTTTTATCTCATATTATTATAGCGACCCTGCGTTGATTTTTGATTGGTATTTTCCTAGCATATCTTTATATCTTCTATTCTATTTTGAATTTCTAGTTTTCCATGTTTTTTAGTCTTCACAAGTCCTGTAAACATGACACAGCTACATTAGTCATTGTCCCATCAAATTTAACAATCGGTATTTAACTAGAGAATTTATTCCATTTACATTTGTTGTGATTATTTATGTCCTTGTTTTGCCACCACTATCTATATGTTTTCCTTCTATTTTTTCCACAAGTTTTATTATGTTATTTCCCTTTAGAATTTATTGATTTATACTTCTTTTCCATATTCTATTGTGTCTCCTCTATTTGGGTGAGAGTTATATTCTCTACTTCTATTTTACCACCAGCCCAGATTGCCTGAAGTGGATATAGTTTCTCATCTCCTGAGAAATTTATAGACCCTTTAACTTTCAGTTTTACCCTCACGACTCGTTTTTGTTGTACAGTATTTTATTTCTCCTTTTTATTTACTCTCTTTCATCATCTCCATATCTACCTTATCTGTCATGTTTTCTAGTTCCTTGTCTTTCTCTGCTGCATTCTGTTTCCTTCAGAATTCAAATTTAGCTTTGTATTCTCTCTTCTGTTTTAGAACCTATCTATGGAGCTTTAAAACTCAACAGTTATGTCTTTTTCATCTCTAAAAGTTCTATAAAGTCCTTTGTCAAATATGTCAGATCATTACTAGAGTCTCCTGTTTGATTTTGTTATTCCAATTTTTCTGGTTCCATTTTCTATAAACAGTTTATACACAGTTATTTTATAAATTGAAGTTGGTAAATCTAATATATGAAGTTTCACTGTTTAAATTTATTGTTTTATTTTTAATTTTCTTATGTGTGGATGACACATCGACAATGGCATGTATTCCATATTTGTTTGGTGAACTTTGATTAGGAGCTCATTTTTGTATGATTTTAATGTGTACAGAATGTAAGGCTTTAGTTTACATATTTTCCTCCAGAGAAGAATGTCACTGGTTTTGGCTCACAGTAGTGTGAGCTGACACAAAGCTAAGTGACATTTTTGTGTGACTCACAACTAATCTGTGACTCCCAGGTTCATTCACTCAAGTCACTTGTGACAAAAAGACAAATCCTTTCATTAGAGGAGCGTACTGATCTTTGACCACTGGGTGAATCCAAATTTGTCTAGTGCTTACAGTTTCCTTCTTCTGTCCTTTGAGATTTTGCTTACTTCATGTGAACTCAAGAATGCAATAAAATTATATTTTATGGAAGATATAGTTATATGGAGGGAAACCTCTTCAAGGTATCTAGTCCTCCATACTCATAGTATTTCATTCTTTTATGTACTCCTTTGGATTCCTTTCTTTTAATAGAAATTCATTCTTTCATTTGAAAAGAAAATAAATGATAAAATCAAATGTGTGAGCTTGAGGCATAGAAATAATTTACATGCTATTCAACAAAATACGTTTATGATATAGAAAATTTTACAGACCAATAATGTATGTATGGATTAGGTACATTAAACTTAAACTGAGAACCTCTATTTAGAACATATTTAATCAAACTTTAGGAGAAGAATCATTGAGAGACACACTCGAGGACCATTCTGTTTCTGTGAGGTGCACACATACGATACATATACCTGATGGTCAAGTGACAAGCCATGATATGGCCAAATGTAGTTCAACTTAGTTCAGATGTGATATGATCAATTAAACTTGAAGAAGGGAGAATGTCCAGAATGTCCAAAAGCCCCATGTGCTTCCAATATTAGAGCAGTAAATGCTGAGAACAAGGAAGAATGGTGCAGGTGTTGTAAAAATACAATGCAATCTCTAAAGAGCAGAGAGCAGCATCCATATTAAACTTATTGCAGATTGTGTGAGTTTTCTGAAAATAAAGCACCCCTTTCTGAGGAAAAATGAAGAACTTTTGTGTGTCAACTGGGGCCTCCAATTGTTGAGGTGGAGTTAGGATTACAAGAAGTTTATTGTAGCATAACACCTGTGAAGAATCAAAGGATTGGAGTGGGACAGCCCTCACACTGAGACACGGATTACACTGCCTGTGAAATGAAAAAAAAAAATAAGGAATATTAGGCAGGGGAGCTTCCAATCACAATATGGAGATGCCAGTCCTTCAGCCCCACCCGAAACCTACTGAATCAGAATATCTGGGGTGGGGTCCAGCACTCTTTCTGTGTTTTAACAAGCCCTGCAGATCATTCAGATCCTTAATCAAGTTTGAGGATGACGGGTTTCAAAAAAAAGCAACACATCAAAGAAGTGAATACTGAAAAAGTAAAACAATTGTTTAAGTACTTTGTGTTAATGTGATTTATAAAAAATGCAAAATACAGACAACTTTAAAGAATGTGCATAAAATTTAAAACCATCTTGACACAAGTGCTTAATCTATACCTAGAGACACTGGATTTGGAGAAAAAGAAAAGAAGTAAAATACTAATTAATTTTTCATCTAACATTGATGAGTCAGTGAGGCAAGACTTCAGATTCTGGGTTCTTCTTATTTCTCAAATTAAAAATATTGTAAAATAGGGTCCAGCCTTGTGGCGTAGTGGTTAAGTTTGCATGCTCTGCTTTGGTGGTCAAGGGTTCATGGGTTCGGATCCCTGGCGCGGACCTATGCTTCGCTCATCAAGCCATGCTCTGACGGTATCTCATATAATGTAGAGGAAGATGGGCATGGATGTTAGACCATGGCCAATTTTCCTCAGCAAAAAAAAAATAAAATAAACCTAAAATAGAATAGGAAAAGGTCTATATATCCAACATAGTGAAGAAAAGTTTAATAAGAAAAATTACTTTAAATGGAACAAAACTAGGGAAAAAAAGCGAAGTACAAAAAAATGGAATCACAGAGATAATGCTACGTATATCAGTTATACTATACTGAAGTTACTTAAATCACTTTTTCAATATTGAATGTTACTCTACATTCCACGAAGACATAGGAAACTAACACTGAACATAGATGCTGAAAGAAAGGGGATTGTCAGTAATAGTCCATACACGTGCTCACAAAAGTAAAGCCACAACTAATATGAAACTTTTATATATGAATGTGTATAATGGTACACATATTTGAAGGCAAAAGATTTAGGGACTAAAAGGTGGTTAGCAGTCAAAAAGTATATGTTCAATCATATATTAAAAAAAATAATTTTAAATATATGAAGTAAAGTGAACCTAACTACAACAATAGTAAGAGTATTCAACTAACATCTCAGTCTTTATCTAAAAAAAAGTCAATATAGGAATCGTATATGTTGTTAATCTTGATTTATCATTAATTATTTTGGAGCACACACACACACATATGCCTGCATATAAATCTCAAACTTCCTACTCTGAAGCAAAGAAATAATATTATTATAAAATTAGGTCCTATCCTCGTCCAGCAAGCAATTTCTACATAGTAATCATTTCCTGAAGCCACCAGAAGAGAGATACATGGCCAACCACAGAAATTCTGACTCACTAGCTCATCAGAGGAACAGGCAGATTTGAAATCCAGTTCCTTAACCAACTTGCACGCAAAAATGCTCATTAACTGCCAACGTATCTTAAACAGATCAGACAATTTATAAGCCAATAATCACTCTCATGAATAACCCTTTGGTGAAACAGGAAATCAAACCAATGATTAGAAAGGAGTAGCAAGGAGCCCTGGAGAGAGAGGAGAGAGAAAGGAAGAAGAGAAGAAAACTGTCTGTTCTGAAAGAAAATATCTGAGCATTAAATATCTTGAATAGTAAATAAAAATGAAAGTGAATTAAACTCTCAACTCAAAACAAGGAGAATGGAGAAAGAAAACATAAAAAAATAATTTGGGAAAAGAGACTGAAACAGAATTAAGAGTATAAAATAAATATAAAATAAGTCCAGAGGAAAAGTAATCAGTCACTCTGATTCTTTGGGACGCTCAATAAAATAGGCATCATTCAGACAAGTCTGATAAAGAAAAACTATTTGGGGAAAACAAACATCAACAATATTAGGTGAGAAAATGGCACCAGGAGCGAAGTCAGAGAGAATGTTGTGCATCTGCACATGGAGATGTCTTTGGGATCGCAGTGATAAAGCTTCTTTTTAAATGAAACTGGAATTACTCAAACTGGCTCAAATAGAAAATAGACAGTTATACAAATGTTCTTTATGGGTTCCAGATAGTTTTTAAGAAAGAAAACTACAAATATATGGTGGGTTGGATGTATTTACAGATGAATTGTTTCTAAAACTTAAGAATAGATATTTACTCTACCAGGAAACTATTCCAGAATATAGAATAAGACGGTATATCTCTATTACTTATGAAGTTAACATGAGCCTGTTCCAGCATGAAAAAGAAGATGTGAGCAAGGAATCATCTTAAACAAACTTTAGAAATTAGATAAACTTTTAATATCCTCACATTTAATGTCCTCATCTTTCTGCCAGGAAAAAAACACAATATGCTCATGAAGTATATAAGGCATTTGATAAAATTCAGGATCCACTTCACTAAAATACATTCTTTTTGTAGGACGCTTCCTTAACATGCTTTTGTAAAAATAACTAACACCAAAACAAAGCCCTCTCGAGTCCATGCTTAAAACAAAGACACTAAATCACAACTACAGACGGGTGATGGGCAGGCACACAGGATCACCCACACCCAGGGGCTCCTCTGTACAGTCTGGGATTCTCCCCCCAACAGATCTGAAGGTAGAGCACTATACAGCGGCAGATGAGGCAGAAGGAAGGTCAGAGACAGTGGAGTATGTTGGTGGAGAGTGCTGTCTCATAAGCTCCCAACACTAAAAATTGCACACTAAAAGGAAGAAAACTGGAAAATATAAAAACACTGTTCTTCTCTTTGAAGTAAGCAACAAAGTCAGTGGGACGAGACAGAGATAATAATGGACAGTTCTGGGAAGGTGGGGATGCCGGGGAAAGACAAGACAGGTGATGCAGAGCGCCTTGGTGTATCCATCCACAGATCCTATAGGCATCACTCATCATAATAATCAAGCAGAATATAATAAAGAGGCACTTACCACTGCAAAGTGACATCCTTGCTAGGCTTCTTGATCCCTCTGTGTAAGAAATAAGTATAAAGGGGGAAAAACCCACCAATAACCACATCTCCATCCCTGTATGCACTGGGTTACATTCTCAAAAAGCTGTCAGGATAAGCAAAATGATACACAAAGAGAGGAAACTGCAGCAACAGGAAGAAGAAAATCAAAAGGAACATCTTAGAAGCCTCTGCAAAGCCCTGTGTCTGCGTGAGGTGTGAGACAGCAGAAGCAGACGTGGAACATGCAGCCTAAGGAGATATCTACACATGTCACGTATAGTAACAAACACACACACGCAGACATATGTGGTTTTTGTGGACTGAAAAAGCAATTCTAATGCCCTCTGACTCCTTTCAGCAGTCTCTTCCTCTCCCCTGGTGAGATCCAGACCCCACTCTGCTGCGGGGCTCTGCATCTGAGGTCTCGCGTCCAGTTGAAAAACACCAGTTGGAAAACATGTTTGAGGAACATCCTCTCCAGTCTTAGGCACTATGATTTCATCCACGTCCATGGATAGTAAGGCTCCAGGGACGACCTCTTCTTGGACAGATGGGATCCCAAACTTTTGTCAACAAGCTATCCACATGAATGTCATTTGTGATGTTGCAAAATAACTGCATCAGAGGATGTGATATCAAGTGTAAGGTGAAAGGTTCACAAAGTATCCATGTCAGTCAGGGCTCAGCCAAGAACGTTCCAGCATCTCTCCTTCCAAAGTCAAAGATAGACAGGGGCAGCTTCATACACCCAGGGCCGAGGACAGCCACAGGACATTCCATGTGGGACCCATGCAGGGCTGCACACCAATCATGAGTGCAGAAACACCACAAGCCCATGAGTCCCTGTCTGGAGAAGCAATAGTCAGGCTGAATTCAGAAAATTCCAAATCCATAGCTCAAGATCAATGCAAAAATAAAGCTACATTTTTGATTCTTAAAAATCTTCCTCCTTTCCTCTTCCTCAGTTCTTTTAACCTTGTTAATCCCAAAGATCAATATGGTGTGATCATCTACTTCTACACCTTCAGCATTAGTTTCCTCCACTATTAATGCTGTTATGAGAATATGGGGTTATGTGGGCAATTCCTTTATTTTTTCATCCTAAATTGGAGGATACAAGCTGGAACACACCTATGTTTCCATCACCCCAAACATCAATGACAAGGGCCACATGTATACATCTATCTGGCCCTGGAGTACAGGGCACTTTTATGGCAGGAAAATGATTATTCTGTATGATACTGTAACGGTGGGCACAAGATACATTTCCCAAAACCCACAGAATGTACAAGACAAAGAGTGAACCCTAACGTAAACTATAGTTCTTAGTTAACAATAATGTATTGATGGTGCTCAGGGCAAGCTACCACAGGAGGCACCACTCTGGTATGCAGATTGTTTTCAGCTGAAGACAATAAGGACTCAGAGAACTCTGGAAGAGTATTTGAGTTTCCCCTCCCAAACTGCCTAAAGTATTTAAAACGAAAGATCTGCTTCAGGAAGGAGTTATTATCATGATGGCTGTAAAGATAATGTAGGATAGAGGTTACAATAGGAAAGGCACCAAGCCTCTTTTATCAAAAACTCTGTCTCTCCTTGACCACATTATCTATAGATGACCTTGAAAAGAATTGTCTTCCTGGCCTCTGAAGTCCCAGACCACTACCCACCCCCAACACGTTCCTCGTCTTTAGCTGCAATACTTAAGCGGGCAGCTTAGACAGAGGGACGAGTTGCTCATTTCTGAGTTTCTCCCATGTATACATGTTATTAACCTTGGTATTATTTTCTCCTGCTAACCTGTCTTGTTAATTATATGGCCAGCCATAAGAACCTCAAGGAAAAGGGCAGAGGGTGATTCTTCCTCTTCCCCCGACAGTATCAATCTTGGTTCCTGAATTATAGCTGGTATACCACGCTAATGCAAGATGTTAATAATAATGGAAACCGTCCATGTGAGCAGGGAGGAGGAGTATATGGGTATACAGAGTATACTTTGTACATTCATCTCAATTTTTCCGTAAATCTAAAACAGCTCTAAAAACATAACATCTATTAATAATTTTGTTAACCAATCTGGTAGCCACTGGCCATATGTCATTATTTAGCATTTAAAATATGATTAGTCCAAATTGAGATATGTTATGAATGTAAAATATGCATGGATTTTAAAAAAATTTGTGTGACAAAGTGAATATAGACCATCTCAAAGATAATGTTTATGCTGATTATATATTGAGATCATAATACTTCTTGACATACTGGGTTAAGTAAAATATATTATTAAGATAAAAATATTAAAGTTACATGACTACTGAGTTTGGAATTGCAAAATGCATCAAATACACACAGACATGAGACTCTGGCTGAGACAAGGGCTTCTAGATTTTGCAACCACCACATAAACTTATGACTTACCACACTGAAACCCACCTCCTCTGACTTGAGACAACGCTACTATTATGGGTTGAGTTGGTCCCCCCCAAAATGTAGAAACATGTACAGAAACATGTATAGTTGTCTTGACATGAGTACAGCCATGTTTGGCCGCTCCATTGACCTACAGCCACCAGCACAAAAAGAAATATAAAAGCTGCTTTCTGCGTGGTGGAAACTGGCCCTTCTCTCACAGAGGGAGTTGCAAGTTGTAACATTTCAAGGCTCTTGGAGCGTCGTAGCACAGGATGGACTGGCCATCTGTGCCGGGCTGGGACGATAACCAAAGAGAACAATGCACGTACACAACTACTGGGCTGGGATGTTAGCCAGGGGACTCAGTGCACGTACGCCACTGATAACCATTTTGTGCATGGGAACACTAAATGCTTGCTCTGCAAACTCTGTAATTGCTTACTCTGAAAATTACTGATGGTATAAAAACCGCTGGAAACTGAGACCCAGAGAGAGTTCCACCTATGGAAGGGACACCTTGCCCAGGACGTGTGATCCTTGCCCAGCCGCGTTGATTGACAGGGCTTTCCCGGCAGTGGGGCGTGGATGTTGTAAGTAATTGATTTGATATGAAGTAATTGATTTGATGTGTAGTAAGTGATTTGATGTGTTCTCTTTTCGGTTAACCTGGTGTTTCTCTTTCTGGTTGATTTGTGTCATTTCTCTTCAGCCGATGTGGGTGTTTTCCCTTTCCAGTCGGGCTGATGTTTTTTCCCTCTTAATATTTGACCTATTTGGATCTGTTTGCAGACTATCGCCTTTACTATCCTCTATATAATAAAATATACCTTCAGTCCATTTGTTTGGAGTGGAAAGTGTCTTTTACGTCTCCGATCAAATCCTCGAACCTCTCGTAACAATAGTGAACAGAAATGCTACTGATTTTGATGTTGATTTTGTATCCTTTACTGATTTCATTGATTAGATCTTAGTTTTTTGGAAAAAAATTCATGACGTCATCTGCAAATTGAGACAATTTTAATTTTACTTTTCATATTCTGACGTCCTTTATTTTCTTTTTCTTCCCTGATTGCTCTGGCTAACACTTCCAGTACTATGTTGAATAGGAGTGGTGAGTGTGGGCACCTGACAATCTGTAAGAACCTGTTTTAGCTCCAAGTCCACCTACCAGTCCATCTGAGAACAGAGTTTGTCTTAGTCAACCAAACAAAAATTCACAAAAGCTAATCTCACCTCTCACCTTACCATACCAGGATTGAGAACACAGACCCATTCAAACTACAACTCAGTGGTCCCCAGGCCTCAAAGATCCCCTCCGCTCAGACCTTACAGCAAACACACAACTCCAGTTTCCTGCCAACTGCTGGCACACACACATTCTACATTAAGATAGTACCACTTGCCACACAATTCATCCTGGTGGGAGCCATGTTCCACATCCCACTTGCAAGCCTGTGTTCAGCTTCTAGTGCTGATCTCGGTCCACTTCCTGTGCACATCTTGGTTCCCTTCTGGTGCAGTCACAAGTGCTCCATTGATGGCCTGACGCTGAACCAGCAGGAAGTCCAGCATCTAGTCTGCTGAAAAGATGCCAGGACAGCGGCTAACATTTTGAGATCCATGGTCTCCCTACCTATCCCCCTCGTCTGAATTCTAGCACACTCTTACCCTTAACCTCATGATGACAAGTCAAGGGACTTTGTGGAAACCCTCCAGGTTGGGCAACAGCTGGATCTGGGACTTCTGGATCGCTGGAATAACCCAAAGCTGATCCCTTGTTGGGTGGAGGAAGTGAGAATTTGGGCTCAGGGTTTCAATGTCTTTGAACAAGTCTAGCCTAATGCTATGTATGCCGATCGAATATATAGTGGGTTTTTTTCTTCTTTGTATGTGTAGACGTATTAGTTCTAGATGTATCATGTTGTCATGTCCTTCCTTGGCACAGCCACGTTAAGTTTCCATCTAGATATTTATATACAAAGACATATTGCAACTATGTACCCTCTCTTTGCATTCTTGCAGACAAAACTCCCCTATGAACTATCTATTTACAAACCATAGTTAAGTGTTTCCATACATCCATTTCCTCAGACAAAAATAATATTGGGGCCTGCCTACATGGCTTGGTAGTCAAGTCCCTGTGTTCTGATTTCGTGGCCCAGGGTTCACTGGTTCTGATCCCGGGTACAGGCCTATGCACCACCCGACAATTAATGCACCACTCCTCAAGCCATTCTTGAGGAGTGGTGCATCCCACAGAGAAAAATTAGAGGAGACTTGGCTCAGATGTTGGCTCAGGGACATTCTTCTTCCCTAAGTGATAATGTGGATAACAATGTTGATGGAGATGTAGATAACTGAAAATTCACTCTTGTCTTTGTCAAATGCATCTGGGTAAAGGGTACCTTGGAATCATAGGACATTAAAACTCAAAAACACTTTTCAAGCTCTTCATAATGAAGATGAAGAAAATCTAAAGAGGTTAAACTATTTGACCAAGATTAATTCCTGGAACTAGAGTGAGATCCTCTAATTCTCAGTAGGTACATTGTCATAACATCTCTAGCATTAAATAACCAAGAGATGGAAGTCTGTTGACTTCCAGGTAGAAAAGGTTCCCCTTCACGTTTTTGTTTTCTCTGTCTTAGATGATTGCTTTGCCCTGACAAAGAATTTATCTGGTGTTTATGCTACACTTCAGAAGAGGAAAATGCTCCTGGCAAACATTATTGTGATTCAGTGTGGCACCAGAGAGCCTAGTCATTTAAAAATGAGAATAGAAAGAATAAGATAAATAATATTAGAGAAGAAGAGAAAAATCTATTATTTTAGTGGGAAATAACTTATAAAATTAGAATTTTAAATAAATTGACTAATGTGAAAAGACACTAGATAACCATATAAAAATATCATTATATTAGCAAGAACTATTTTAAACTTATAAGTAATTATTCTAATCTTAGGAGAAATAAAATATTTAAAGTAATTGGATTTATGCAACATGATGCCATATGTAGTTATATAATTTATAAGTTATGAAAGATAAATGAAGAAGATTATAAAGATATACCAAAGGACATAAAAGGTCTGAAGAAATGGAGAGATATACTACAATTATGAATGAAATTAATATCCATTTTTCAAACATCATTCAGATTCACTGTATTTAAAATCAACTTTTAAAATGATACAGTCATTGTTTTATAGACAATAAGATATCCTTTTGCAAAATATAACACTGGACCATCAACTAACATTATTCACAAGTAAATCACTCCAAATGGATTATAAGGGCTAAAATTAAAAGTAGAAATGCTCAGTGCATAACAGCGGTGGATGACAATACAGGAGAATATCTATGATCATAAAATTAGTAAAGTTATTCTCAATATATATTCTTAAAGATGTGTTGTTGTCATTTACTAGTGTCCAATTGACCAAAGCAATTTACAAGGCCAAGTCCACACGGAGTCAAAGTGGGAGGGTTCTACCAAAACACACAGATGGAGGGAGAGAACTGATGTGTGGGCATTTATGTAAGATACCACAGATAATTTTAGAGAAAAATTAATCTGAAGTAATATTCATATTTGTGTATTTGTGCATTTGAATGCCGGAGGATCATTGTACAAAGCCAAAAGATATGTAAAGCAATAAATTAATTTGAGATGTAAGGTAAATTTACTTGATATATTTTTTTTTTGTGTGTGTGTGTGTGTGTGAGGAAGATCAACCTTGAGCTAACATTCCATGCTAATCCTCCTCTTTTTGCTGGGGAAGACCGGCTCTGAGCTAGCATCTATTGCCAATCCTCCTCCATTTTTTCCCCAAAGCTCCAGTAGATAGTTGCATGTCATAGTTGCACATGCTTCTGGTTGCTGTATGTGGGACGTAGCCTCAGCAAGGCCAAACAAGCAGTGCTTCGGTGCACACCCGGCATTGGAACCCGGGCCTCCAGTAGCGGAGCGCATGCACTTAACCGCTAAGCCAAGGGGCTGGCCCTTTACTTGGTACTTAAAGTCTGCTTGCAAAAATTTGGTAGTTTATTTTTCAGGTGTAGGCAAATTCTGCCAAAAAAAATATATATATTGATTATTTTCACCTGAACCAGTTATATTCCTTAACCCTCTTGATTGGTTTCTCTCTGGCCTTAGGAAGTTAATGTAGCACTTGGGGGCAAAGATGCAGCATAATAGCTCCACACTGGAGAACAAGATGGACAGGCTCTCCACGGCCACCATTATCTTACCCTTGGTGTAGTGGCAGATGGGGAGGAAAGTGACCCAGATGCTGCAGAACACCAGCATGCTGAACGTCAGGAACTTGGTTTAATTAAAGGTGTCAGGCAGGTTCCAGGCCAGGAAAGCCACAGTGAAGCTGCCCAGGGCCAAGGATCACAGGTATCCCAGGACACAGTAGAAGGCAGTGACTGAGTCCTTGTTGCACACGATGATGACGTGACTGTGTTCAGAGTGTGCATCTGTGTCAATGAAGAAGAAGAGGTTCTCAGCCAGATCCAACAGAGACTCAGCTGGATAAAGGAGCAGATGAGAATGATGAAGTTAGGTGTCCCTGATACCAATCACTGTCACATCCTTCTCCCTGGTGCAGTGACCATGAAGGCCACAACCACAGTAATAGTTTTTGCCAAGACAGTGGAACGAGCCACAGTAAAAACAACTCTAAATGTGATTTGTTGAATAATGTAGGTGGTTGTGTTGGGTCAGCCGATGAAGAGTAAGGGGCAGAGGAAGCAGAGGGTGAGGGAGATGAGCAGGATGTTGCTGAGATTCCAATTATTGGCCTTGATTACAGGAGTGTCTCGGTGCTTCACAAAGACCTCAGGGACCACTGCTGTGACAACAGAGAAACAAGGAGCTGTGCAAGCCAGAGTTTTCCCTAAAGAATCTTCAAATGCCAGAAATGTGACAACTTTCAGCAGGATGCAATTTCTTTCATTGTTTTCATACTGATATCCTGGATGCCCTATACATTGATCTCTATTTGAAAAGGAAAGAAAAGTCTTGGTGTTTCAGTCAACCACTCTTTCATATTCCCAAGACAAAAAACAAAATCTCATTGGCATTATAGGTCCCACAGCCCACACCTTATTTGGTTGTGAGACACAAAGTTGCAGAGACTTACATTAATAATATTCACATTAAACAGTCCCGTCCTATGTCAGAATGCTCTTAGCTTCAAGTAAATGATAATCCACCTCCAAAAGTTCCAAGTTTGGGTCTTGTGCTAGTTGGATGTGTCCATAAACTTGTGGGTTTAGGGGCGAATATTTTCGGTGGTGGGGATTTTGCAACACACCAGTGAGGTACTGGGAAAGTGAAGCAGGGAAAGGACGGCGGAGCATCAGGGACATCAGGTGCTTTACCACTGTGCTCAACTAAAGTTCAATCGCTCTGTGGAGCACTGTGAGACAAGAAGAACACATGGGAACAAGTCATCTTAGCTGAGGATGAGGCAGCTGCAACACATACACAGGCATGCCCATCAGCCATCATTCAAGGGCTGCACCCTGGGCTATGAATTTGTATTTGGCAAACTTTTCCTGTAAAGTGACAGAGGACAAATATTTTAGGCTTTGTGGGCCATAGGGTCTCTGCCACAACTACTCAACTCTGACCTCGGAACATGAAGCAGCCATTCTTATTGTTGAAAGTGGGCATTCTTTTCTCGTCCTTATTTCTACAAATAATATTAGAACAGTGCAATTGCCGTAATTACAGCTTTTCTTTTTGACTCACTTTTCTATATAAATCCTGTTTCTCGATATTTCTAACTCGATTTTTGTTTCATAAAAAATGTAGTAAAATTCTGAACTTTCAAAGTAAATTCATTTGATAAAGTGGTTTGAATTGTGTTAAAGCTAAATTTTATTTAGACAAGGATACAGACTTTTGTAATATTCAGACATTCTATTTGGGAAATTTAATGGTGCTAAATTTATTCATTTTCTTCTGCATTTCTCAAACAAATTTTTAGCCAAAATTAAAACTATACTTCGCATAGCATACAGTAACTACCTACTCAGTACACTTCTTCCATTATGCCTAGCTATTAGAACCCCAATTTTGAGTGAACTAAGCCAATTGTGACAGATCTAAGCTAATTTTTGCCAGAGTGTGCTCCACCTCACTTGTGGGTTATGCGCCATGGACATAAATCAATGACAATCTGATTGTATGGTCTCTTTCTTGCACTAAATTAAACGTGCATCAAATAGGATGCTATAGCCGATTCGTCCTCTTTCTTTCCCATGTGGATGATGAGCAGTGGCAGACACTTGTAAAAATAAAATCCAACACACTAAGCATATTGCAGCAAAAGTTATATGGAGCCTGAGTCTTTGTTATCAAAATGTTGATAGAAAAAAGAAAACTTTGCATCTGTCTATTTCTGAAATTCTTGTAACAAATAACAAATGTCATGATTTAAGGCCACTATGAGGTTCTCTATCACTTTCAGCTGAACACATTCTAATTAATGTGCTTTGTGCATTACATTTTACTGTTTTTGAGAGTGAGAAATGAGATTTTAATACTGCATTATCAAACACTTTCCTACTGATATGTAGGAAAAGCATTACTATTGAAACATTATTTTCTCTTTTACGTATTTATGTATTTATGTATGTATGTATTTATTTATTTATTTATCTTTTGATTGAGGAAGATTAACCCTGAGCTATGATCTGTGTCAGTCTTCCCCTATTTTGTATGTGAGTTGTCGCCACAGCATGGCTGCCGAGTGGTGTAGGTCTATGCCTAGGATTTGAACCCATGAACCCAGGCCACCAAAGTGGAGCACGCTGAATTTTAACCACTACACCACAGTGCCGGCCTGTTATATTATTTTAGATTCCCCTAATTCATTAGATATTTTTGCATTCTAATTTAAAATATTTTTTTGGATTATGTAAGTAAACACAGAAGCAGATTCCACTGGTTGCGTATTCATGACCCATCTGTCCCCTTCCTACCAGCAGCTCAGTTTTGCTTTGACATTCAACTTCTTCCATGAGGCCATGTGATTGAGGGGAGGTTGACAGCTCTAAATCAATTATATTTGGCCCCAATGGGAGGATGTTTTTTGAGTGACTCTTACAAAGTCAGGGGGAATAGATGCCCACACATTTTCACCTTTCTGCTCACTTGCTATAGTATAATACTTTAAACAGCTCAGCCTCTGAGACCATAAGGAGCCCAGCCTGTAGACAAAGCTGAGAACCAAAGATGACAGAGCAAATTATGAGACTATCATGTGTGCTTGATTATAGTTTTGAGCTGGTGAATTCTCTAATCCTGGAGTCATTCTATCACTGGCCTTCTTTTGTTAAATTGTTTCACTATTTTTTTGTAAAAAGTGATATTTATGACAACAGTCATCAAGTAAATGACAGATGGAATAAAACATATTTCCTTCTCCATCTTTATAATGCAACACTGTGCTTTACGTTTTCTGGCACAAACAATCATTGTAATAAAGTAGTCTGGTCTTTTTTATGGGATATAATAAATATTTTTTAAACGACACATTTAGTTTGTTTTCTTTTTAATTTATAGCCAGAATCGTTCTAACAACAAACATAATTTTTAAACATGTTCTGCCCTTCAGCCCATTTTTTATTCTGTAATATGTTATTTCACGCATTATTTTACTGGACAGAACATTTAGCAATGTCAAGATATCACTTTGGTAATAAGTATGTATGAATTGTTTGTTGTTTTGTTTGGTAAGACTGGAATATTTTACTTAAATATGATGGTTTTTTTTTTCGTTATTTACCTATTCCATCATCATCCATGATAAGTCTTTTATCATCTCATTCCAGCCATATTAGTCTAATTCCAAATGTCTAAATATGTCACATAAAATATTTTAAAAACACGTAATTGAGGTATGAATGACATACAAAAAGCTGTACATATTTAATGTATACAACTTAGTGTGTTTGGAGATAATATACACCCGTGAAACCATCACTACAATCAAGTTCTTAGACTTACTCATCATCTCCAAATGTTTCCTCCTGTCCTCTTTATTTTTTTAATTTAACTTCCTTTTTTAAAATACTTTTTTTCTTTTGAGGTGGGAAGACAACATAAATCTACCCTCCTAGTAAATTTTTAAGTTGACAATATAATATTGTTAACTGTAGGCCCATGTTGGGGAGTAAGTCTCCAAAACTTATTCATCTTGCATAAACTTTGTTGTTCAAACTTCTATTGCCGAGAATTCCCTCTTCATCTTGAAATGACAAATCCCCACATATTTTTAAAAACTCAACAAAACATTGGCTTTCCCTGAAGAATTATCTGATTTATCCAAGTAAGACTATCTACACTTGTTGACTCTGTTAACCTCTAACTACCTTTACTATGGCACGTTTCAAATTGCCCTGCTATTCTTTTTTCACATGTAACTTACTATGATTTCTTGGAAAGCAGGGCCTTTATTTTATCAAGTTTGCATGTTCAATTCATTGTTCATATCTTCTACTAGAGTAATAATAATATAATATATCCATTCATTTATTGAATCTTTAGTTCTGGTTTTTGCACACCTACTATGTGTAAGGCATAGTGCTCGTCACCTGGGTGTAAAGATATGAATAGGGGTCATGTCCTAAGACACCCACACTTACTTCCATCATAATTCCATGTGTGTTATTCTGTGATCAAGATGAGTATATGGTGCTACAGAATCTCTAAGTGTTTGCTTAACACAACATGTAGTTTAAGAGCTGTATTCCCTTGAGAAGAGCTGCTTCAGGAGAACCTAACAATGTGAGTATAAAGAAGCCAGATCAAGGTAACTCCCAACATGGAAATGATGTACTGATTACCTAAATGAATGTATTGAATGAGTGAATGAAATAGTTGAAAATAAAGAAGAAATGTGATGCTATAGGTTATTCCCAGACCCTTTACATTTTATTTGGAGACAAAGAAGCTCTGAGAGAAAGTGATTGTAATTATGTAATTTTGCCAGTTCATGCCTGTCTGATTACATATTTCTCTCTCTGGGCACAATACACAGTCAAAGCAGCAGGTAGCTCTCTTCCTGAGGGATTTTCCTGAATCCTGGCTGACAGAACATCCTACACCCATAAGGGGGAGTTTGAAAGAAGAGAATTATTGATAATACTGAACAATACTATAAAATTTGATAATATTTTATTATTTTATAATATTGAATAATTGATAATATTGTTTAAATTATCTCACAAACTATCCTAAAGATCACCTCTAAGATGTGACATGATATATGCACCCAGGGAAAGCAAAATAAAATCAAGGTCAATCTGCAGAAAAGAGTTCCCAACGTGAAGATACATAGTGATTTAAAACCTTTTCCATCTCAATGACTAGGACACTTGTTTGTTTTAAGGAAATGGGGCATTTGAACATGAATCATATTTGTTATTGCCAAATGTGATTCTGAATATGATATTCCTGGATTACTTTTTTGAACTATAAGCAGAATTTACCTTAATAATAAATAATATTTAAATTCATACAATACATTTACATGAGAATTGTTTGATTAGTACAAATTGCAATTACTGAATTTATTTAGTAATATATTTAATGTCAGGTAGATTCTACACCAAAGACACATGGACAGGCTTGAATGATATAATATAGCATCTTGAGGGATGGCTTACAAGACTGAGTTTTAAAGGGAAATTCGATGAAGAGGAAGAATGTAGTTCCTGGAAGAGCAAAAAGGAATCTTTTTTTCTGAAGGTGAATATTTCTACAAGATTGTATAAAGATGGGATGAAGAGATGGAAATATGAGGAATATTAATAAAATTTTGAAATATTAAAAAAGAAACCTCAATGTCAATTCTTTTGATTCTAGTGAAAGAGAATAAAATCTGTTTTCTGGAAGAAAACCAAATGGCCAAAGACAATTTGAATTGTATCTACAAGTCATCAAGAGTCTAGATCATCAGCATCTGTTATGTCTTCGAGGCACAATGCATGCAGAGCAATAAATTTGCAAGCAATGAGATTGACACTTTTTCAGTTTAAATGGGAATTTAAATCATCAATTTTTTATCAGCTCATCCTGTTAAATTGGTAGCCTCACTTTCCTGCCTATAGTATATAAAGAATTTCAAAATTCAGCAATATCTCCTTAATTAAAAGTGTCCTTTCACTATCTCTAGGACAGTAAGAAAACTTATATCAATTAATTGGGATTTTGTTATGAGTTAAATAATTTCACCGTTGTTTTCATATGTGGTCTCCATCTTGTGATGCAGATGAACAATTAATCCAAGATTGAATTTTCTGCAACTTTTTTGAATCCCACAGCTCAGTCTATCAGCTCCTTATATATAATGAAACCTTGACCACGTGGATCCTAGGGAACAAACTCTCTTACTTTCACCTGAAGTCCAAGACCTTTAGGAAAATCATATAGTTCAGAATTTCATGCTGTGACACAGAGTTTCTTTTCTCATCCAGTGACACATGAGCTCCAGTGCTGTTTTGTTTTTTTTATTTGTATTTATTTATTTATATTTTATTGATGTTTTAATAGTTTTTAACATTGTGAAATTTTGGGTTGTACATTTTTGTTTGTCCATCACCATATATATGCCTCCCTTCACCCCTTGTGCCCACCACCATTGCCTCTGGTAACCAAAATACAATTTTCTCTGTCCATGTGTTGGTTTATATTCCACATATGAGTGAGATCATACAGTGTTTGTCTGTCTATTTCTGGCTTACTTCACTTAACATAATACTCTGCAGGCCCATCCATGTTATTGCAAATGGGACGATTTTGTCTTTTTTTATGGCTGAGCAGTATTCCATTGCGTATATATACCACATTTTTGATCTAGTCGTCAGTCGAGGGACGCTTAGGTTGCTTCCACTTCTTGGCTATGGTGAATAATGCTGCAATGAACATACGGGTGCATAAGCCTCTTTGGATTGTTGATTTCAGGTTCGTTGGACAGATTCCCAGTAGTGGGACGGCTGGATCATAGGGCATCTCTATTTTTAATTCTTTAAGAAATCTCCATACCGTTTTCCATAGAGGCTGCACCAGTTTGCATTCCCACCAGCTGTGTATGAGGGTTCCTGTTTCTCCACATGCTCTCCAACATTTGTTGTTTTTTGTCTTGGTGATTATAGCCATTCTAACGGGCCTGAGGTGATATCTTAGTGTTGTTTTGATTTGCATTTCCCTGATGATTAGTGATGTTGAACATCTTTTCATGTGCCGATTGGCCATCTGTATATTTTCTTTGGAGAAGTGTCTGTTCATTTCCTCTGCCCATTTTTTGATCGGGTTGTTTGTTTATTTGTTGTCCAGTTGTGTGAGTTCTTCATATTTTATGGAGATCAACCTCTTGTCAGATATATGTTTGGCAAATATTCTCTTCCAGCTGGTTGGTTGTCTGTTCATCTTGATTCTGGTTTTCTTTGTGTTGTAGAAGCTCTTTAATCTGATAAAGTCCCACTTGTTTATTTTTTCTTTAGTTTCCCTAGTCTGGGTAGGCATGTCATCCAAAAAGATTCCTTTATGAGCAATGTCAAATAGTGTGTTGCCTATATTTTCATCTATGAGTTTTATAGTTTCAGGTCTCACCTTCAGGTCTTTGATCCATTTTGAGTTAATTTTTGTGAATGGCGATAGCAGGTGGTCCACTTTCTTTCTTTTGCATGTGGCTGTCCAGTTTTCCCAACACCATTTATTGAAGAGACTTTCCTTTCTCCACTGTATGTTCTTAGCTCCTTTGTCGAAAATTAGCTGTCCCTATGTGTGTGGTTTTTTTTCTGGGATTTCAAATCTGTTCCATTGATCTATGTGTCTGTTTTTGTACCTGTACCATGCTGTTTTGATTACTATTGCTTTGTAGTATGTTTTGAAGTCAGGGATTGTAATGCCTCCTGTTTTGTTTTTTTTCTTAGATTGCTTTAGCTATTCGGGGTCTTTTGCTGCCCCATATGAATTTTAGTATTCTTTTTTCTATTTCCATGAAGAATGTCATTGGGATTCTGATTGGGATTGCGTTGAATCTCTAGATTGCTTTAGGTAATATAGACATTTTAACTAGTTTTATTCTTCCAATCCACATGCATGGGACATCTTTCCATTTCTTTATGTCATCATGGATTTCTTTCAATAATGTGTTGTAGTTCTCATTGCATAGGTCTTTCACCTCCTTGGTAAGATTTATACCTAGGTATTTTATTCTTTGTGATGCAATTGTAAATGGTACTATCTTTTTGAGCTCTCTTTCTGTTAGTTCGTTATTAGCATACAGAAAGGCAACTGCTTTTTGTAGGTTGATTTTGTACCCTGCAACTTTGGTGTAGTTGTTGATTATTTCTAATAGTTTTCCAACGGATTCTTTAGGGTTATCTACATATAAAATCAGGTCATCTGCAAATAGTGAGAGTTTCACTTCGTTGTTATCTATTTGGATTCCTTTTATTCCTTTTTCTTGCCTAATTGCTCTGGCCAAACCCGCCAGTACTATGTTGAACAGGAGTGGTGAGAGTGGGCAGCCATGCCTCATTCCTGTCCTCAGAGGAATGGCTTTCAGTCTTTCCCCATTGAGTATGATGTTGGCTGTGGGTTTGTCATAAATAGCTTTTATTATCTTGAGGTACTTTCTTTCTATTCCCATTTTGTTGAGAGTTTTTATCATAAATGGATGTTGTATCTTGTCAAATGTCTTCTATGCATCTATTGAGATGACTATGTGGTTTTTATTCTTTGTTTTGTTGATGTGATGTATCTCGTTGATTGATTTGCGGATGTTGGACCATCCCTGTGTCCCTGGTATAAATCCCACTTGATCATAGTGTATGATCTTTTTAATGTAGTCCTGTATTCAGTGTGCCAATATTTTGTTGAGGATTTTTGCATCTATGTTCATCAGCAGTATTGGCCTGTAATTTTCTTTCTTTATATAGTCTTTGTCTGGCTTTGATATCAGGGTGATGTTGGCCTCGTAGAATGATTTAAGAAGTGTTCCATCTTCCTCTATTTTTTTGGAATAATTTGAGAAGGATGGGCATTCATTCTTCTTTGACTGTTTGGTACAATTCACCAGAGAAGCCATCTGGTCCTGGACTTTTAATTTTTGGGAGGTTTTTGATTACTATTTCAATCCCTTTCTTGTGATTGGTCTATTCAGATTCTCCATTTCTTCTTGGTTTACTTTTGGGAGCTTGTATGAGTCTAAGAATTTATCCATTTCTTCTAGATGGTCCAATTTGTTGGCATATAATTTCTCATAGTATTCTCTTATAATCCTCTGTATTTCCATGGTATCCATTGTAATTTCTCCTCTTTCATTTCTAATTTTATTTACTTGAGCCTTTTCCCTTTTTTTCTTAGTAAACCTGGCTAAGGGTTTGTTGATTTTGTTTATCTTCTCAAAGAATCAACTCTTTGAGTCATTAATCCTTTCTACTGTTTTTTATTGGTCTCCATTTCATTTATTTCTGCTCTGACTTTTATTATTTCTCTCCTTCTGCTGACTTTGCGCTTTGTTTGTTCTTCTTTTTCTAGTTCTGTTAGGTGTAATTTAAGGATGCTTATTTGGGCTTTCTTTTGTTTATTAATGTTGGCTTGGATCACTATGAGTTTCCCTTTCAGGAACACTTTTGCGGCATCCTATATGGTTTGGTATGCCATATTTTTATTTTTGTGTGTTTCCAGGTACTTTTTGATTTCTCCTTTAATTTCATCAATGAGCCATTGGTTGTTCAGTAGCATGTTGTTTAATCTCCACATTTTTGTCACTTTCCCAGTTTTTATTTTCATGGTTCATTTCCAGTTTCATAGCATTATGGTCTGAAAAGATGCTTGTTATGATTTTAAACTTCTTAAATTTATTGAGGCTCGCTTTGTTTCCCAAAATATGGTCTATCCTTGAGAATGTTCCATGCACACTTGAGAAGAGTATGCAGTCAGCTGTTTTTGGATGGAGTGCTCTGTATATGTCTAGGTCCATCTCATCCAGTTTTTCCTTTAAGTCTACTATTTCTTTATTGACTTTTTGTCTGGATGATCTATCCATTGATGTAAGTGGGGTATTAAGATCCCCTGTTATTATCGTGTTGTTGTTAATGTCTCCTTTTAAGTTTGTTAGTAGTTGCTTTATGTACCTTGGTGCTCCTAGGTTGGGTGCATATACTTTTATAAGTGATATGTCTTCTTGGTGGAGTGTCCCTTTTATCATTATATATTGCCCTTCTTTGTCTCTCTTAACCTGTTTTATCTTGAAGTCTACTTTGCCTGATATGAGTATGGCAGCATCTGCTTTCTTTTGTTTGTCATTAGCTTGAAGTATGGTCTTTCATCCTTTCACTCTGAGGATGTGCTTGTCTTTATAGCTGAGATGTGTTTCCTGGAGACAGCATATTATTGTGTCTTGCTTTTTAATCCATCCTGCCACTGTATCATTTGATTGGAGAGTTCAATCCATTTACATTTAGGGTAATTATTGATATATAAGGGCTTAATGTTGCGGTTTTGTCACTTATTTTCCGGTTCTTTTGTATTTCTTTTGTTTCTTGTCCCATTTGTTTCGGACTGCCATTTCAGTTTGGTTGTTCTGTCTTATGACTCTTCTAGTTTTCTCTTTGTTTATCATATGTGATTTTGTTTTGATTATTTGTTTAGTGGTTACTTTGAGGTTCGTGTAAAAAATCTTGTGTATGAGATAGTCCATTATCTGATGGCCTCCTCTTTCCTTATATTAAGTCAATTCAATCACTTTCCTCTTCCCCTTCTAAGTCATTCTTGTTATACCTTATTTTATCTTGTGTTGTGGGTGTGTGTTTACAGTGATGAGGTTAAATTTATTTTTGGTGAATTCCTTCCTTTGATCTTGGATTTTGTTTTTTAAGTGGTTGCTAACCCATTCCTTTAAAGACCTACTATTTTTCTGAGTTTGTCTATGTATATTTCTCCTTGCTCCAAGCTTTGTATTCCCTTTTTCTTCTTTTTTTCAGGTCTGAGGGCCTTCTTGAGTATTTCTTGTAGTGGGGGTCTCGTGGCCATGAACTCCCTTAGCTTTTGTTTATCTGGGAGATTTACTATTTCTCCATCATATTTGAAGAATATTTTTGCTGGATAGAGTATTCTTGGCTGAAAGATTTTGTCTTTCAGTATTTTGAATATATCATTCCTGTCTCTCTTAGCCTGTAAAGATTCTGTTGAGAAATCCGCTGAGAGCCTGATGGGAGTTCCTTTGTACGTTATTTTTTGTTCTTATCTAGCTGTCCTTAATATTGTTTCTTTGTCATTGACTTTGGCCAGGCTTACCACTAGGTGTCGCGGAGTGGGCCTTTGCCTGTTGATGTATTTAGGTGATCTGTTGGATTTGCTTGCTTGTATTTCCTGCTCCTTCCCCAGATTTGGGAAATTCTCAGCTATTATTTCCTTGAATAGGCTCTCTGTTCCTCTTTCCCTCTCTTCTCCCTCAGGAATACCTATAATTCTTATGATACATTTACTAATAGAGTCAGATATTTCTCGGAGACTTTCTTCATTTCCTTTCAGTCTTAGTTCTTTCTCCTCTTGCATCTGGAGCATATCTGTATTCCTATCCTCTATAATGCTAATTCTTTCTTCCATATTGTCAGCTCTGTTCTTCAAACACTCCAGATTCTCCTTTATCTCCTCTAATGTGTTCTTCATCTCCATTAGCACTGATTGGTTTTTCTTTATGATTTCAATCTCTTTTGTGAAGAAACTCCTAATCTCATTGAATTGTTTGTCTGTGTTGTCTTGTATTTCATTGAGTGTTTTTATGATAGCTATTTTGAAATCTCTGTCGTTTAGGATATGAATTTCTGTGTCATCATGGTTGGTTTCTGGGTGCTTGTCATTTTCCTTATGGTGTGGTGATTTTACTTATCATTGAATTGCGGTTCTTGTATTGGCTTTGTTTTTCCTCATCCTGGAAATATCTGGTTGTAATTTCCACCACGCCACTGTGGGGGTAAAGGGCTGTGTAATCTGAGTCCCCTGCGTTCTGCTGTGGCTGTTCCCTGTGATCCACAGGTCGCTTGGTGTGGTCTGGTCTGCTGGGCTGCAGGGTCCAGTTTGCGGGGAGGGGGGGCTCTCTCTTTTGCCCACTGGGTCCCTGGCATAGGGGGTTTCTCATTCACCCCTCGTTATCCACTCTCTGGGCTGCTCAGATGTTGATGGTACCCCATAGCAGTTCTGATTCCTAAGTGTGGGAGTTTCCCATTGGCTGAGAAAGCCCGAAGAGCTATGGTTTCCCAGCAGAGGGCCGCCCCTCCCCCCTCTCTGGGAGCCCCGAGGACCGGGATTGCTGATCTGATGAGGAGGGAGAGGAGATTTCCTTACCTCTCCCCACTTCCTCGCAGGGCCCAGCACGGTCCACTCTCAGAAGTGTGGCAGTGTGGATCTTTCTGATCTTGCTTTTCACTGTCTAGGATTCTGTTGTTGGTCTGTGACTGTTCTTTAGTTGTATCTTGTCGGGGGAGGAGTTTAGGGGAAATCTCACTCTGCCATGACGCTGACGTCACTCTCCAGTGCTGTTTTTAAATTGGGTGTTTTTTAGGCATGGGTGGAACTGAAAGGGAGACTAATTTGGGAAATGAAATTAGCATGGAAATTGGAGGCAGAAAACCCAGATACAAACTGGTGGGGATACTCAGTTGCCCAGCAATTAGATTTTTTCCCCTCTATATTAGTCATCCTAGGAATAAGTTCAATTTAGGGTGTGTTTACTCTTCTGCATGCTTAAGGAAGAAGGCATCCTTGTCTGCCCTCAGAGAGCACATGGTGATTTGTTTAAACCATTCCTGAAGATTCCATGTCCAGGGAGTGTTGTAGGGCTAAACCTGAGTTGCACCCAGAGCAATGAGGTTTGCTTTAGGAGTTTCCTTGAACTCAAGAAGAGATAAGAAAGAAAGACATCTTGCTTCTTACTACCTTTGAACAAAATATTTTATTAAATGAGAGAGAAGAGATGAAAGCTCCTAGTAAAGAATATTCATGCATTAATTGATATAATTTATATGTAAATGTATAACTAATATTTATATAATACATAACTATATATATGGTTATGTATACACATAAATAAATTTATATTCAGAATAAAGGCGTGTATTTAGATCTAACATGAGATTCACTTCCTTGTACCTGAAAGCAAGAGTTTCAAGACACATTATTCATAGATTTTGGATTTATGAAAGTCTAAGTTCCTCTAAGTAGAATTGATAAGGACTTGGGGAAATTAAAACATATTTAAAAGTATTGGGGTTCTCATCTGTAAAAAGGGGATCAAACTCCTTGCTTCCAAAAGTCATTTTAAATTTCAATGAGGAGATATTTATTTAGCTATCATTAGCCTTTCTAGAAAAATGCAGGACGTTCAAATAAATTGTCTTTCCCCAGAGACATTTAAGTATCATGGAATAGGGCCAGAACTACAGTTTGCAAATCACTGAATTTTTAAATTCCCTAGGATGAATTTTCATTAAGTCTTATCTTAAAATCTTACCTCTCACAGTGAAACTTTTTAATTGATTATTTCTAGTTAAAAGAGTTGACACTGTTGCCAATTAGACCCTACAATCATTAGAGATTTACATGCAACCTGTAAGAAAGAACAACAATTCATTATGCTCAAGTGACTGCTGATCTGTGACAATGTCACAATCACAATTCTATACCCAAATAAAATAACACTCTGATCCTAAAAAAACAATAATGGTAATCATATTTAAGGGAGAAGTTTTACCTGCTAAGGGAGAAACATAAGCTGGCCTGCATCAACTATGGACACCACTTCTGCTTTCATATAAAGCATTTCATGGAGGGCTCAGGCCACCACATCCACAGCATAATAGATGTAGTAGCTGGATCCAGACATGGTCGTGTCTAATTTGTCCTTTGGCAGAGACACCAGGGAGGCATTGAGCGGACACTCCAAAATTTTTCACATTCAGTACCTACAAATGAGCAGTTGAAAATTTCAAGCCATAACTTGGTAAAGAAAAAGTCTTCTGGGTATTTACAGGGGCTAACTGTCCGTAGAGAGTGTTTAAATCCAGATATCTCAAAGTTCTGGTGTGCAACTGAAAGACATCCATGGTAAGTATCTAAAAAGTGGTGAAGTGGAAAAAAAGAATCATTCCATCGTGATGTAGTGATGTACACCTTCTAAGTGGTTAAGTAGTAGTTTCCTGCAATGCTCACACTTATTAATATACTTGTGTCACCATACATGGTAAACATATTGGCTGATGAGCCTATGATTCTGGCCATGTAGGTCCAATCTTTTGAAGTGTACGTCCTCTTGGTCACAGGTATCTTAGTCGCAGGCAGGGACCCTTCATAGTCACCTCTCATCTAAGTTCCCAGAGGAACTGCTCACTTTTTATATCAACTGACACTAAGATTCCCACCCAAGTCCAGCCAAAATGTATCAACAATGAAGCCCTTCTGAAGACTAAATGTATGTCCTTGGAAGCCATGTGATAGACAGGAAAACTAGTCCTTACCTTTCAGTACAGGATCATAATCTCCATAGGTTATCTGAATCAAAAGAGAAAAAATGCTCCATATTGAGTCTCTGGAAGCAAAATAAACAGAATTTCAGCAAAAGTCATATGATCAGGTAGCTAAACTTATATTCTTGGTGCTAACACTGTGAATATGAAGCAATATTATCTGATGGTAGAAGTGATTGAGGGGAAGCTTGGATTTGAAGCCAGGCTGCCTGGGTTCAAATGCTGACTGTAATATGACTAACTTAACCATCTTGAGAAGGTTATATAACCTCTATCCATCTTAGTTTCTATGTCTCTAAAGATTCCCATAATAATGGTTCCTTTTCATTTATTTTATTAGGATTAAATTTGTGAGTAATTTGTAAAGCAGTTGACGAATGTAAAATGCTTTTAAGTACATATTTACATACAAAATTTTACTAACTGTAAGATAAATAACTAAGGTGTGGTTATTTGAGAATATCTAGCTTCCATTCCTTTGAGAGAATTTGGGCAACCACATTTCCAGAAGCTACTGTGATCTGCTTTAGCCAATGATGCTAGCCTCTGGCTACTTCATCTCTTCTCAGCTTCACACACCAAAATAATGTGTCCACCATATCAAGAACTATCTGTGGCAGGTGTTTTCCTATTAGGGAGACATGAAAACCCACTTTCTTCTTTTCCACTTGACTGGCCAAAGAATTTCACCAAGGAGGAAAACTTCTGTCCCTCCAGATCCATCCCCCCACCATGCTCATACCTGTGGTATTTGTAGAGCTCCAACAGCGTCCCTATCTGAGCAGAGAATGCTAGTGTGCTTACTGCAGTGACAGCCACAATCTTGATCTGTGCCTGGCAGGTGTAATTAGGGATCTTCTAGCCCCCTCCTAATGATCACCTCATGGTGCTCTCCAACGTGCTGACTTCATTGTGGAAGGAATTGTAGACATGGAAATCCAGAGACAGGTTGGGGAGCAGCTGGGGACTCCTGTTGATCTCCTTGAAGGCAAAAACAAAGACCAGGACATAACGATAGTTTTTGTAGTTTGACCTGTATCAAGGCAATAGTATTAGAAATAAAGACCAAGTCATGCACTTCAGGAGTAAGTCTTGTGGGAAAACAAGGAGGAAAAGCATGGCATTTTGACTCAAGCAACTGGTTCATTCCAGAGCAATTACTGTCTCTTCATGACTTTGGATTCCAAAGCACATGCACAGGTGTTCACAAAGCCTTGGAAGATCCAGCACTACTGCTCTGCACTCAAAAGACATAGACCAATGTCCTAAAATGAGTTACTTGGAAGGGTGCTTAAGGGGAAAAGACCAATTTACATATTTGTTTACAAGTCAAGCACTACTTCATGCAGTGACAGCAACATGAGTTTCATCATGGCCAAGTGCTGCTATAATAGGATGAAGAAAAAGTTCACGATCCATACAAAGAAACTAGGTAGGACAGGGATGTGCAGAAGAAAAGCTTGGAGGAAGGGCAAGTCGAAAATAGAATGGTGTCATCAAAACATTTGCAATATACCTTTCTAAAACTGCCTGCCTCACAGACTTAGGAAACACATACTACCAGAAGCAGGGAAACTGCATCATAATAAATAAGGAGATAGTCTTAGGGAGAAAACAAAGAGAAAGGCAATTTATGACTCTATGTTTTTCTAAAAGAGTAAAAACAATTCAGAGTCCAAGGAGCAGTGTAAACTTGCAGCTTTTCATCTATTTCTTTACAGATTAGAAAACCATCATAGGCAGTGAGCTTTAGAGCTTATCTTTGGGTTGATTCCGCTCTTGCACATCTAAGTTCAATCCAATGTTAATTTTCAAACAATTTAATTGAGAAGGTACAACACACAATTCCAGAAGATTGCACAATAGAACATAGACTTTTGTTGCTCTAATATTAAAATATTTTCACTGGTGTATATAGCTTTAAAAAACAAAATGTGATACTGTAATTCTGAGTCACCCAGAGACACTCAGATTGGATTAAAAGAGGACTTGTATTCATTTCCTATTGCTACTCTGAGAATCTACCACAGATTTAGAGGCTTAAAACAACACAAATCTATTATCTTGTACTTTGGTAGGTCAGAAATCTAAAATGAGTCTCACTGGTGAAAATCAAGGTGTCAGCAGAACTCCATTTCTCCTGGAGGTTCTAGGGAAGGGTCCTATTTCCTTGCACATTCTGGCTTCTAGAGTCTGCCCACTTTCCTAGGTAATAGCCTCGTATCACTTCAATCTTTGTTTTCATTGTCATAACTCCTTCTCTGACTCTGACTTTCTTGACTTACCCTTTTACATGTAAGGACACTTGTGATTATATTGGACCCATCCAGATAATTCAGAATTATCTCCTCATCTCAAGAACCTTGACTTTATCACATTTGCAAAGTCTCCTTTCTATGTTAGGCAGCATATTCACAGATTTGAAGGATTTGGACTTGGTCACCTTTGGGGGCACATTCCACCTATCACAGGACCCAACTACATGCTTTCCAATACTTGAAGCAAAACATAGAAGAGATTAAAGTAGATAGAAATGATATTCCGTTTAAATATGAACCAAAACAAAGCATGGGTATCCTTGTTAATATCTGATAAAATCCGAGTTCAAAGCAAAAACATGTGAAATGTCAAAGGTGGTGACCATATGTCATATGTGATATATGTGATGACCATATGTGGTGAAAGGAAGAAAAGATCGAGTGCTAACAGTCAATATATATAGCCCCCCAAAGTAAAATAAAGCTATTAGTTATAGACCCATGTACATAAGTACATATATGTACAACCAGATTTGGAGTATTAACACATCCTCTGGTCAGATTAAAGACAATAAAAAATATGCAAAGTTATGGAAGAGTTAAGCTTAACAGATATTTACATAAAAATGTAAATAACACTAGTATATTATGAACACCAAAGAATATAAATACATTTGACAATGCACTAGGCCATCAAGTAAGCCTTTGAACATTGAAATTATACACAGTGCATTCTCTGCCCACAGTATCATTAGGCTAACAATTAATAAAAGGACATCTATAAAATAATTATATATATATAATATATTATATACATATTATATATATATGATAAATACTTGATCTTTGATAAATACTAGGGATCTAATGTACACCATGACTATAGTTAACAACACTGTATGATATGAAATATGTTAAGAGATAAAACCTGAGTTCTCATCACAAGGAAAAAATATTCTTTGCATTTTTTGCTTTTTCTTTTTATTATATTTATATGAGATGATAGATGCTAACTAAACTTATTGTGGTCATCATTTTACCAAATATATATGTCAAACCCTTATGCTGTACACTTTAAATTTATACAGTGATGAACGTCAATTACATCTCATTAAAACTGGAAAAAAACACCTTTTTCAGAGAATACTCCAAATTATTTTAGACCATAAAGGATACTGAGTAAATGCATTTTGAAGAAAAATGAGTATCATCTCAATAAAAAGTTCGTTTTTGAATAATCTATATATTTTGATGAAACTTGCTCTTAGCACTAACTTCTAGCCAATATATGGTTTGCCCAAGGATTCTCTCCCCTCCCACATTATGGGTCAGGAGCAGGATGGCATGTGGGTCACTGCAGTGGGATCTTGGTGTTTTTGCCTGCAACTTGTATCCTTTAGGCTTTCAGAAATTAATCACTAATGGAGATTATTTCAAGGTAGGTGAAAATAAAAGATGCTTATTTCTGTCTTCTGTTTGGAAGGAAATATTCCAGAAGGGAAAAAGAAAGGAAGCCACAAATAATTATTAAAGGAAAAGAAAGGAGCTGATGATTCACAGTTTATGGGAGATTCTCAACACAGCTTTTATATTCAACTTTCATAACTGTCAGAGGGATTCACACACACACATGAACTTACAGGTAAAATGTGACATCTTTGCTTGGAAGAATCACAAAGAAATTTCTGTTGCATTTCTGATTCCTGAGTCAATGTATAGAAGGGGGAAAACCCACTGACCATCAAGTTCCCTTCCTTGTAGACACTGGGCCTTATGTAATCAAAGACGTCCAAATAACTCATCATGCACATGGAATGTGGAAATTTCCCAAGGAGGGGCAGAAGAAGCAGAAAGAACATCTCAGCTGACTCAGCAGCTTGAGGCAAGGCCTCTAGTCAGTTGTGACTCGGGGAGCAGAGCTGGAAGGAGACCTGCAGTGTAGCCCTCTGCAGAGAAATTTTACTCCTGTGCAGGGTACACGTGTCTAAAAGTGCTCTGCCATTCAAGACCATGGAAAGAAGATCTGTTATTGATCAGAACTAGGGCATTTTCAGAAGCGATATATACTGGCTCAGATCTTCCCTCAATGTCACTGTGGATCAGAATTGCTTCTGGTATCTTCTCTCTGTCACTCCCCCAGTCCAGGCCTAACTGGTCACTGGTGTCAGAAAGGAGCTCTAGGGTCCCCCTGGCCCTGGGGCTCTGCACCTGGCACTCTCTGCCCTGGTAAGGACAAAGGTGAAAAATCTGTTTGGGTAACATCTTCCACTGCAGGTGCCAGAGATGTCATCAGGGCTGCGGGTCATCAAGGATCTGGGAACTACCCCATCCTGAGATGATTAGATTTTTCCTTTCCCAGGCAAACATTCTGTTTCTTGCAATTGACTGAGAGGTGTTGCATCCAGCAAAACACAGTATCAGAAAGAGCTGGTATTGCAATCAGCAAAAACAGCCCAGCATGATTCCTGTGATACCCAAGGAGGAGGTCATTGACCATGCCTTGGGTAACCCTCAAGGGTACTTTACAGCCTATATCGCCAACCTCACCCTTAGGTCTATTTTACCATTGTCTGAAGAACTGGTCTCATGCCCAGTTCAGGGAATAGATATCCATTTTCCAGTTCATATCAGTTTGTCATGAGATAAAGTCTAAAATCACATATATTAACACCTAACCTATTCCTTAGACCTACGTCCTATGCCAGGACTCCAGCACTTAGTTACTACATGTTCCAGTATCTTCCATTTAAAGCCAGTCTCTCCTAAACCCAAAGTCTCTCTCAACAGATCTTTTGCCATTTCTCTGCTAATCTTCAAGGCAAACATTTGCAAGGACTGTTAGTATTCAAATATTCCTCTTCCTCAATTCCCAATCTTTTCAACCCACTTCAATCAGGTCTGTCCAAGTATGTCACTCAATCTGCTCTTCTCAAGGACATCAGCAGCTTCTATGAGGCCCAAATCAGTGGTCATTTTTTACCCTTATTTTACTTCACCACACAGCATCATTTGACCCGGCTGACTGCTCTATCTTTAGGACACTACTTCTTAAGTGTTTTCATTTTTCTAAGTTCTCCATATTTTTCCTATCTCATGTATAACTTTCTCCTGATCTCCTGTACTGTAGTCTCTTTATTTTATTCACCTTTAAATGCTTGATATTTTTTTACATGGATCCTGTGTTCGCTCCATTTAAGAGTATTTTTATTCCACCTCAAACAATGAATATATTTGCTATATTCTAAAGTTTTGTTGTTTTACCTTCTACTTTTAGATCTAAAATCCACTGTTAATTGATTTTTATGTACGTTGCGAAGTAGGAGTTAAGATTCATTTTTGAATAAAGACATCCAACTAGTGGAGCACTACTGATTGAAAAGACTGTCCTCTGTCTACTTCTCTGCAGTGGTGTCTTTGACATAAATCAGAGTTCCATATGTCACCATGTCTGTTTATGGACTCTATGCTCAGTTCCATATTTTATATCACAATACCAGGCAGTGTTAATTACTGTAGCTTTATGGTAAGTCTTGATATCTGGCAGTGTATATCCTCTAAAATACTTCTTCCTTAAAAAACACCTTGGAAATTCTTGATCCTCTTCATTTCCTAATAAATTTTATCATCAGATTATCAGTTTCTACCTATCATCCTGCCAAGATTTTGATTGAGATTATGTGGAATCTATAAATCAATGAGAGACAATGTCCTTAAATAAGTGATCCTAGCAATGCATGATGTTGGTATTTCTCTCCATTTATTTATATTTTCTTTAATTTCTCAGAAGCATTTGGTACTTTTATTTGGAGAGACTTTGCACATCTCTCATTAGATTTAATTCTATTTCACAGTAGTAAATGTTGTTGATCCAGCCCTTGTCATTGTATGACACATGTCTCTAATGTTCTTTATTCTGTAATTTCTATTTGCTTTTCTTTCTGCTTCAGTTTTGGGTATGTTTTATTTTCTGAAATTTTTAGCCTCTCATCTGCTATTAAATTAATAAATCAATATATATTGGCTCAGCGCTCCCCTCAAAGTCACTATGAATCAGAGTAGCATTTTATAAATGCTCCAAGTTTCTTTGAAAGCAACGTGTATTCTCTTACGTTTGGTTATAGAGTACAGGCCCAGTAACTCAAGCTAATTTTGCTTTTGGATATATTATTACATTCAGATTTTTCCCTCAAACTTATTTAGTGATAGAGGTGTATTGAAGTCTTCTACTACGGGTATAGATCAACAAATTCTTTTTTGTCATTCTGTCATTTTTTCTTTATATATTTGGATGTAATGTAAATAAGTACATACAGGATTAGGTCTTTTCTTGTCAATTGTTCCTTTATGTAATGCGGCCTTATTTTTTCATAGCAAAGTATTTCGGTACATTAATAAATGATCAAACATTTCTTCTGATAGACCAGGCACTCTTCCAAATGCCTTATGAATATTAACTTAGGGAGTACTAAATATAAACTTAAGAAGTATGTACTAGTATCATCCCGACTTTAGATATGAGAAAACTGGCATGTCACTTGCCTGAGCTCTCTGGCTAGCAAGTGGTAGAGCCCGGATTTGAGCCCAGTGTCTCTGAGTGGCATAAGTGGTGGACCATAAAGGAGACAGTGGTATATTTTCCAGATTCTTCTTTCAGGACTGTCATTCGCTTTTGTAGCTGCAGAAAGTCTTCTAAGGGCTCATCCTGCCAACCTCACCGGGAATTTCCTTGGGCCAAAGGAAAGTGCCACACCTAAGATTATGACCACTCCCAATGGCAGCCCACTTCCAATGATTGGTTCACGGGGGAATACAAAGGCCCAATTCCTTTGTCTCAGTTTGAGAAAGCCCTGAAGGACCACCTCAGCTCCAGAGCTCCCACTGGGATAAACTCTTGTGTCCATTTTTAACTTATCATAGTTCAATCTCTTCTTCTGCCAATCTCAGTTCTCTTCTTTACAGATGGTTACCTCAAGCAAGTAACAAACTTTTTATGCCAAAGTTTCTTCATCTGTATAATGCGAACCATAAGAGTGCCTACTTCACAGACTTGTATTAAATATTCAATCAGCTACGATATGTAAAGCATTTATGAGACTCCCAGTATATAGGAAACATTATATATTACATCTTTATTGTGAATTAATTTAAATCCATTGTAGGATTATACTGAGAAAAATGAGCCACACACAAAAAAGAGTAAATATTGTATGATTCTATTTCTATGAGTTCCAAGAACAGTCAAAAAATAATCTGTGATAGGAAAAATAATCAGAACAGTGGTTTCATCTAACCTCAGATTGTGGAGAAGGGGTGAGGCAGGAGCAAGGATTGACCGAGAAGGGACATGGAGGAATTTTATGGGGTGAGGAGAACGTTCTATATCTTGAAAGGAGTTTAGGTTACATAGGTGTATGCATTTGTCAAAATGCATTAAGTTCTACACCTAAGATCTATGTGTTGTGCTATATTTAATATATACCTCAATTTAAATCAGATTCATTTTCCTAAGTGAAAGAAGCCAGAGACAAAAAGCCATTTATT
Organism: Diceros bicornis minor; assembly: GCF_020826845.1. Classification (NCBI taxonomy): domain Eukaryota; kingdom Metazoa; phylum Chordata; class Mammalia; order Perissodactyla; family Rhinocerotidae; genus Diceros; species Diceros bicornis. The sequence goes on from NW_026691791.1 coordinate 1,926,134, forward strand.
GTATATTCCATAGTACGCCATTTGGGGAAAAGCTAAATTGTAGTGAAGGACAACAAATCAATGTTTCCTGGGGCAAAGAGTAAGAAAGGGGGATGACTACAAAAGGGCAGCAGAAAGGAATTTGGGAGTGATGGAATTGTCCTATCAAGACTGTTCATGTGTGTATCATGTTCGATCATGACTATGTTGATGGACACATGACTCTATGCATTTGCCAAGACCCATAGAACTGTACACCTCAGAGTGGATATTACTGTAGGTTAAAAAAATTAATCCACCAGGTAGTGAAGGGAACATAAAATGGAAAACAAGCTATAACAAATGAATCTAAATGTTGTGGAAATGGAATAACACAGCCACAATGAAGGCTATGAAAAGGAAACCAAATTTACTTTGGAAAACTATGTTTTACCAGATCCTGTAAGCCTGGATCAAAAGAAGTGACCAGAAATCATGTATTCTAGTTCATACATAATGTTTCTCAGAATGGTATGGGTTAGCAATTCTGAAATTAGTTTATGCATATACTAGATCTGAAAAACTAAGTAAATATATTGTAGACAATGAGAGCCAGTGTATCACAGTCAAAGAAAGATGTTATAACCAAGGAAAGAGAGAAGGTTAGCTCTTATTACACTCCAACTGAGACGTTTGGTTGGAATAAGAGCTACTGTTATCAATTCCGGCTTTTCAGGGATGGATGGGTAGATAAAAAGAGAGAGATAATGTGTGCATGTAGAGGATAGTATAGATTCATATCCTTCCAAGGTCTCTCAGCTCAGAAGACCTAGAAGAACGACACTCCAGTAATAATGACAATACATATCAACCACCCAGAAATTGGTTTCTAAGATACTATTCTAAAGAAAAAGGAAGAAACCAGAGCTCTCTGGAGGAATAGTGGATTCCAGGGCTACGGTAAAGGAAATACAACCTGATCCTGAAATATCACTGAAGGATATTCTAGTGGAAAATAAATTCACAAAAAGAAGCCCCTAAAATGTGCTTAAAAATCCCCCCTCAGCTCTTTGAATAGCACCGGACTTGTGCATGTGCAGGGAATGAATCTATGAGACTTAGAAGAGAAAAGCCACTGAAAACTGAATATTGTACAGAAATTTCTAAGATCACATATGCCAGGAGTTGAAGGTTGGCTTTTGGAGTCATCTGAAGTGGAATGACCTTGATAAAAAAAAAAAAATCCTGGCTTTCAATTATGACCCTAGAAATGTCACAGCCTGAGAGTCAGTGCCACACACTAAGAGTAAGATCTACATCTCAGGAGTCAGTGCAAAACTGAAATAAATAAGTCATTTTAGGTTCTCCTTCAGAGGCTCAGCGTGATCCACTCGTACTGGAAACCTAATCTTTAGAGGAAGGAAACATGATTAAGAGCTTCTACAAGGTATTGTTCACAAGATCCAGCACACAATAAAAGATTAATAGACATGCAGAGCAGCATGAAAATGCTCTCAATTATGAACATATAATCAGTAGAAGCAGACCCAGAGACAATCCAGATACCGGAGTTAGCAGACAAGGATTTCAAAATAACTATGAATGAAAGAAAGATGGACAATTGTAGAAAGTGAAAGACAAACTAGAAATCTTAAAACAACCAAAGGAAAAGGACACGTTTCCTTCAAAAGAGCAATAAGAAGTCTGGTAACTTTTCAAAAGAAACTGTGGAAGCAAGAAGACATGAATGACATCTCACAGTTGAATGGGAGGGAAAAAAAACCTGCCAATTTAACATTCTTTGACTTAAGAAAAATATACTTCAAAAATGCAGACAATTTAAAGATATTTTCCAAAGGGGGTTTAAAAAAACAAGCTAAAACAATTAAACAACAGCTGAACTGATATTCAAGAAAATCTAAAGAGAGTTTTCAGGCTGAAGGAAAACAATTACACGCAAAGGCACATAACGTTAGGAATGATGATCGGCAGGAAACAAATGTAGCTAAAACAATTAAACAACAGCAGAACTGAAATTCAAGAAACTCTAAAGAGAGTTTTCAGGCTGAAGGAAAACAATTACACCCAAAGACACATAATGTTAGGAATGATCATTGGCAGGAAACAAAATGTAAGTTTTTATAATGAATATTGACTTACTAAAACAATCCTGTATACTTTTACAACTTTTACGTAAGTCTAAACATTTTCAAAATAAAATGCGTTTAAAAAGACGTTGAACTGATACCCGAAAACTAGCGATGATGGAATCCCTTCCAAGGGAATCCCCACTCCACCCCCCAAGACGAGAGATTATGGAACCCCAGCAAATGGTGCTCACAATCTGCATCCAAAAGCAGATGTGACAGAAGCCCTAGCGAGATACCACCAGTTCCTTCCAAAACTAGAGGCAAGCGAAACTCCGATAACATCTGTCATCCACAAACACAAATGCTGGGGTCTGAGCAAGCAAGACCTCCATCTCCTCAAAACTAGAAATTATGAGACTCCAGCAAGAACCCCCTAGTAACTTCTAATTCTAGAAATGACAGCAGCCCCATAAGTCACACTCTTACCTGCTCCTCAACACTAGAAAATGGGAAGCCACAGCCCAGTGACTCACCCAGTCTATGCCAACAATACCGACAAGGGCAGACCCAGAAAGAGAGACTTCTGATCTCCCCCAACACTAGAAGAAAGGAGTTCTATAAAGACCTCTCCAGAGCCCCCTGACTAAAGATAAGTCGAATCTCATGCAATTATCCTAATCCTCTCCCTGAATTAGACACAATGGCCCTCCATCTAGTGACCGCTCCATGTCACCCCAACACTTGAGAAGTGTGAGCCCCATACAAGCAGTGGTCCTCCAGCGTCCAAGCACCAGAGACAACAGGAACCGCACTCTCATACCTCCCAGTTATCCCCAACATCATGAGGACTGCATCAAATGATGGAAGCTTCAGGAAGTGATCTCCTATATTCCTGCAAGATTAGAGATGTGGGAAACCCCAAAAAGCAACTTACAACCCCCTATACACCAAGAAGAAGGGAGCCCCAACAAATACCACACCATTTTAACCAACACAAACCCCAGCTTGCCTCTTTACTCCTCAGACTAGATATGAGTATACCCAGTGAAGAGTAACCCAGTGTCCCTGCCCAGAAAAGAAATGACCAGAGTCTCCCTAGGCAACACACCAGGCTCTCCAATGTAAGTGTCAAACAGATCCTCAGAAAACTCCCTCTCTTCCCATTATCACAAAATAAGAGTCTATAGAAGCATCAGCAAGCAGCACTCAACACAAATAAGAGGAACCCACAATGCAAGACCCTCAAGTCCCTATCAACATGAGACGACGGCCCCTGTGGTGATTGCTCCCTAATCTCAAAAACAAGGATCATTCTCAGCCCCAACTGCCAGCTCGTAAGCATCCTCTTGTTAGGTATATGTCTCTGTCCCCAACTGTAGTGGAGAGATGGCGCCCCATCTAATATCCCCTGCCCTGGGGAATGTTGAGGACTCAGTCTCAGAATAAGGAACACAGAAGTTGTCCTTACAAGCCACCAAACACCCCCAAGCTCCCCTTCTACAGAAGGTGACAGGAGCCCAGGAAGCAGACTTTCCCCCACCATTTCCTACTCCAGCAAACCCCTCTTATCTGTTGCACATCCTGCTGACCATTAGAATATCCTTTACTGCTAGAAGAGTCACTAGGAGCCAAGGAAGGCTGGAGCTGGGGGAGAGGCTGAGAAGGATAGAGAGGGGAGAGGAGCAAGAGCAGAGGGAAAGATGAGACTTTCCATGTTGTCCCAAACACAGCCATGAATTCCAGAGGGCCCAAATAGCTCCAATCAAACCAGGTTCTCAGGGGTGAGCTGGAGCAGAAGAAAAGGAATTCTGGGCTGATGAGGATAGGTCGCCTGGAGGAAAGGTCGGTGTGTAGGCTAGCAGCCAAGATAGCCACCTATGCTACTTTGTACCTGTATTTAGGCCCTGTGAAGTCTCCTCTCACATCCGATTTGCCGTGAATTGTCATGAACCCAAATGATCAATACAGTGTTGCAGAAATGACAGTGTCTCACATCTGAGGCTACATCCTAAAACACACTGAAGCTTCCTCCTTGGTCTCTTAGATTGCTCCCTCTCTAGGGGAAGCCATCCACCATGCCATGAGGATGCTCAAGTAGCCCTGTGGAGAGGTCCACGTGGACAGGAACCAACTTGTCAGCACCAATTGCTCACCATTCAGTGAGCCACCTGGGAAGCTCTTCCAGCCTCAGTCAAATTTTGAACTTTAATGACTATGTATGCTAGCATGTTTAGGAGTTAAGTATACTGCTGTCTGCAACCTACTTGAAAATGCATTAAACAGAGATGAATTCTTGGGTGATAAATAGATGGAGGTGGCAAAGTAAATATAGTAAATGATAACTGATGGAATGTAGGTGTGGGCTGTCTTCATTAGGGCTGCCATAGGAAAGTACCACAGACCGGGTGGCTTAAACAGCAGAAACTTTCTTTCTCATAATTCTGGAGGCTGGAAGTCCAAGATCAAGGTGCCTGCAGGATTGGTATCTCCTGAGTCCTCTCTCGTTGTCTTCCAGATGACCATCCTCTTGCCGCCTCTTCACGTGGTCATCCCTCTGTGCATGCATGCCCCTGGCGTCTCTTGGTCTATATGTCCTAATCTCCTCTTATAAGGACAGTGATAAGATTGGATTAGTGTCCACCCTAATGGCCCTATTTTATCTCAGTTACTTTCTATTAAGTCACAGCATCCAAATAAATTCACAATAAGAGGTACTAGAGATTAGCGGTTCAACACATGACTGTTGAGGGGACAGAATTCTGTCCATAACTTGACTGTTCAACTCTTTCAAATTATCTCCATGCCTGAACATTTTTCCTAATAAAGTGGGTGCAGGTGATGTTCTAAGGCAGGAAAGAAAAAAATAATTGTTAACAAAAAAATTATGTTGGAACCCCCAGTTGTTCTGTGGAATAAGGATTATCATGGATTTAGTATAAATATTAAAGCTGTGAAAGTCCTAGAAAAAACCAAGGGATAAGTATTTTATATAGAATCTCAGAGAAAAGATGGTCTTTTAAAAGTATAACATAAAACAAGAAACGAAGTTAACATGTTTGATTTCCTTTAAAAAATCTGCATGGCAGTCGTTGCATGGCAGCACTGACTAGAGGCAAAGACAAAAAAAAAAGAAAAGAGGAGAATGTTGGCAACTCATCACAAAAATCTAATTTATTAACATTAAGGAACACTTACCAACCAAAAACGAACAAGAATCCGTTGGAGAAATGGACCAATTACGAAGAACAGTTCACAGGAAACACAGAATGTTCTCAGTATAATAGATGATTCTCAACTTCACCCACCAAAGGAAAAATACGAAGTAAAACACCAAGATTCTTGTTTTTATTTATCAGATTAGGAACATTTACTGTTTGTTTAATATGTTGATCTATTAGGATGTAGAGAAAGTGGCACTCTCATACCACAGTGAAGAGGGGGTGAATTTGAACAACCTCCGCCCCCAGACACTAGGAACTTGACAGTCAGAGAGAACCCAGCTGAGCCCAGGACTTGGCGGGAAAGAGCTGAACTGTGGCAGTGAACTCAGAGAAAGCCGAAACCAGACAGAGAGAGAGTAACCGGAACCGCTGAGCCGAGGAGTGGCAGGGAGAGGTGGAGGGAGCAGAGGCGGGCGGAAAGAACTGAAGAGAAACGGAAAGAGCCTAAGATGTGAAGACACAGCAGAGGCCAGGCGGAAGGGTCCTAAGCCTGGTTGGAGGAGCCAAGCCCAGCCGAAAAGCGGCGAGAGGTGGCGGAGAGAGCCGAGCCCAGGGGCCGCTGGGAATAGCTGAGAGGTCGTGGGCGGCGGAGAGAGGACAGGCTGGCGGCGCCGCAGGAGGAAGCGGAGGCGAGGACAGCGGAGAATGAAGGCGACCGCGCTGGATGGGAGCCCGGAGCCTCCCACGCGCCCGAACTGCTCCAAGCGCACCGCTGGAGGGTCGTCGACCCGGTCCCCGCTGCCCTCCTCCCTGCTCCTCCAGCCCCGCTGCTGCCCACAGCGCAGGGCAGTCTGGCCGGACAGCGGCGTGTCCTCCGCCCACGACGAGGACGCGGGTGTCCCCACGTCTGGATCCTCCGGACGTGATAGCTGCGTGGAGTCTGGAGCTGATGTCCAATGCGGGGACTGACTCTGGAGGTGCAGAGTCTGACCCGCAATGAGCCCGCAGCCCCAGCCTGTGCGGAAGGCCGCTGGGGGGGCAGTTACCACGCTGGCTGACCAGAGGTCTGGGAAGAGGCCCCCATCCTAGACCAAGACTGGAATGCGAACTGTGGGCCCCTCCTGACCATCTCCCCACTTCCAACACCAATGCCAGGCTCTCATTCAGGGCTCTTGATTGTGTCCAGCAGAGGATTGCTAGAGTAATCGCTCATGGAGCCTCTGGGAGGACGGGGATGGGCTGGACCCCCGCTGAGGCTGCTTCTATTAGCTGTTGTACAAATCCATCGTCATCAGAGCGTTGCTCCCACCTCCTGGTTCAGAGTCTGTGTGGATGCTTCTGATCCACAGAACTGTTACCCTGGCTGCAGTGTGAAGGCTGCAAATGGACGTATCTGGCATTTTCTGCTTTTAAATCAGGAAGCTGGTGTTGTCTTCCCCCAGGATCACAAAGTGAGGGAAGCCAACAAACCCAGGATAGGGGTTCAGTGGCTGAGAAACCAAGAAGGATGACAGATGTCTACTAGGAGGCCCTGTACTTGAAGTTTGTTAAGAGGAATCACTGGAGACCACATGTGTCAGCAACCTTGGGAATTTCCACTCTAATTGTTTATGTTAAAGTTGCTGCAGCTGGAAAGCGTGTATTGGACTTGACAGTCTTCACCGAGGTGGCCACTACTGGTCCAAACCTCTGCCTTTTAGGGCCCTTGCTAAAGGCTCCACCAGTGTTTACATTGAGGAGACCTGGTGCCTAAGCAGACCTGAGCTGACTGGATGGCAGTGAATACGAAGGGTGATGGGAGACATTGATGTTGGGCCACTGAACGTGAGAGTGGGACCAGCAAATGGTGGACCAGAGCAACCCAAATATCATTATCTGATGAATGTATAAACACAATGTGATCTGTATCTCTGTACATTGTATGTTCTTCAGCTATAAAGATATGAAGGACACGTGCTACACCATGGATGCACCTTGAAGACCATCTGCTAATTGAAAGCATCTAGTCAAAGACGACCACTTATTATACGATCCCATTTACATCGAATGTCAAATATGGGCAAATCTGTACAGACAGGAATTAAATTTGTGGTTGTTTAAGTTTGGGGGTGGGAGAAGGAAGTGATGGGTAATACTCAATTATTTCTATTTGGATCTTTTTACAATTTCTATTTATTGATATTCTCTGTGAATTGAGACATCATTCTCTTTATTTTCGTTGGTCCTTTGTCCCTACTTTCCATTAGCCCTTTGAGCGTATATAAGAGAGTTGTTTTAAAGTCTTTGTCTCATGAGTCCAATGCCTGGGCGTCCTCAGGAAAAACTTATGTCAGTTTCCATTTTATTCATATGAACCGGCTATACTTTCCTCCAGCTTCACATCATTTGTAATTTTGTAGTGATTCCTGGACATTTTGTGTATTAGAATGTGGTCCTTGTGAGAATCAGATTCTTCTCTCTCTCCAGGTTTTGCTGTTGTGGCTTTTTATGAGCTGCAATCATCCTTTTGTTTAGTGACTTTTCAAACTATTTTTGCAAAGACTATATTCTTTGATGTGTGTGGTCACTGAAATCTCTTTTCAGTTGTCTTAACAATCAGCAAGTGACCTGACAGAGATTTCTTTAAATACAAGGATCCAAAAGAACACATTTTAACAAAAGAAAAACTTAAAATATCTCTAGTCTTTTTTTTTTTTTTGTGAGGAAGATCAGCCCTGAGATAATATCCATTGCCAATCCTCCTCTTTTTTTTTTTTTTTTTGCTGAGGAAGACTGACCCTGGGCTAACATCCATGCCCATCTTCCTCTACTTTATATGGGACGCCATCACAGCATGGCTTGACAAGCGATGCATTGGTGTGCACCCGGGATCCAAAACTGCGAACCCTGAGCAGCCAAAGCAGAGCGCGTGCACTTAACTGCTTGCGCCACTGGGCCGGCCCCAAAATATCTCCAGTCTTTGCAGCTGGGCCCCCTGTAACTCTTCCTTAGACTTTACCCCCTACCTACATGGAACCAACAGATCTGCCAGAGGTGCAAGCTCAGGTCTTCTCAGTTCTTCTCTGAGCATCCGTCCATCCTGGGCATGCACATTGCATTCCGGCTTCCCTGGTAGATGCAGTGGCCGTTCTAAGCCTTGATTCCCCAATAAACTTCCTACTCAGATGCCTCCTTTCCAGATTTTTATGTATCTCTCCTGACCCAGTCATCATCCCTTACCCAGACATCTACCAGTAACATAGACCTTTAAATCTTTCATCAGACAATGACACCACCTGGAATGTCCCTCCTGCCTGAGGGGGAGAAATACCTGTCACCTTCTGCACTGGTCCCTCAGGGACCCAAAAGACAGATCACTACCACCCAGTCACACAATCACCCTATTTGAAGAAGTATGTTATTATTTGTCATCTGTCACGAGGGAGCCATGTGAGGAATCTTGGCTCCCATCCTCTCACATCCTCCGCTGTACCACGGTTTGGCAACAGGTAGGCATTAACCAAAAACACCACAGTGCTTTCTTACCCAAATTCAGCTACGTTTTCCTTCATTAATCACTCCTTTGGATGCTGTAAGTTTTTTATTATAATTCAGAGTTCTGAAACACTTGATTCTGTCAGTTTTGTCCAACTGAACGGTTGCTTCAGTGGAGAGAATGATTCTGTGAGCACATTAATTTGCCTTTGTTGTTAACGGAACTGGGGAAATGTTTTGATATGTCACTTTGTCCTTATTCTCCTTCATGTTTATTTTGTTTGGTGGTTGGTTCTCAAAAATTCTTCTTTCATTTCATAGACTTTCTCTTCCATATGAATTTAAGAATCACCAACACGATTTCAAAAAAAGTTATTTTTAAGTTTATTATGTTGAATCAAGTACTTTTGAGGAAAACAACTCCTCCAATATTGTTATTGAAAACAACTCCTCTGATATTGTTACAATTCATATCTGCCTGACCCAGCTCCCAACCTCAACTTGAGGGTAGAGGATGTAGTCGGTTGAATAACATCTCCCAAAGATTCAAGTTCACCCAGAACCTCAGAATATGACTTTATTTGCAAACAGGGTCTTTGCAGATGTGATTAAAGATCCGCAGATGAACTCATCCTGGATTTAGGGTGGGCCCCCCATTCAATGACTGGTGTCCTTATAAGAAGAAGAGACGACACAGAGACATGGAGGGAAGAAGATCACGTGAAAAACGTAGGCATAGTTTGGAGATCTGCTGCCACAAGACAGGGAAGCGGGTACCACCAGGAGCTGGAAGAAGTGAGGAAGGATTCTCTGCTGTTGATAAACTGAATCAATTGTAGGGTTCCCCTTTTTTCTCACTCAAACCATCATATCCTAATCGTACCTTGTCTTAAAAATTCTGATTATCACGTGGCTTATCATATGGATGTCCTGAAGATCATGGACCACGCCCGATGTCATCATTTAAATTTCTCATGTCCGCAATTATCACATATGAACACCTTCGTTTTTCAATGTAACTCATTGAAATCGTGGTCTACATCTAAGAATTCATCAGGAATAAATTAAAGGTATGGGAAAGAAAACCCAACTAATGTTAACTTAAAATAATTTAACAGAATATAAGAGGGAAGAAAACATGCAATGAGGGAAGAAATTAGCTCATGGTAATGAGACTTGAAGAGTGGATTGTGTTCAGCCACTGAGATGCAGCATACAAATGAGGGGACAGGTCTTGTCCTGACCGTCTGCCAAACCCATCCCTACTCTGATGTCCTCCCAGGTGGCCTCAGACCCTGTCAGTGGCTCCTACACTGTGACCTCTCTCAGCTCCACTCCCCAGAACTCCAGGTCTGGCAGGTAAGAACCCCATGTATACCCAGCTCTACCTCCTGTTAGATAAAGGGTCCTGTACCTGGATCCTATTGGACCAGAGAGGGCCATTTGACACCCCCTGTCCCAGGACATCAAAGGGTTTGGAATATGCAGATTAGCTCACACTGAGGAATTAGAACAGCCTAATCCTAGGGAGAAGTCAGCCCCACACCAAAGCTGTGGGCTCCAGGAGGGAGCCATCGTTGTGTCAAATCCAGAGGCCATTGTCAGGAGGCACAAGGCACAGCTGTCCACCTCCACTCACTCTCTGCACTTCTGTTTCTCAATCACTGTGAACTTCTGAAATAGGCTTCCTTCCCCATGACTGCTAAGACTGCTCTATCAAAGCTCTTCAAGAAAGTCCAGAAAATTCCAGATCCTTCCAAAACCACATCAGTCCTTTTCCATCCTGACCTAGTAAAAGAGTCCTACCATCTGACTTCTGTAACTTGACCCATTTTGCCACCAAATATTGTTCATCACATGTTTATTGAATAATTATGGTGTGACCTACTCTGTGAGCAGGTGGACAAGTATCGTTGACTCAGGACCTAGTGTCAAGGTGAAGGCAGGGAGCCTGCTGCCAAGATTCACTCAGTGCAAAATGCTCCCAAACAACATTTTCCTTGTTAAGAATCTAAGGTGAACTCTATTTGAAAAAAATCACCGAGGTTATTTTAGGTAACAGATAAGGCTGTAACAGGTAGACTAAGGGCTAGTTAAATTATATGAAAATGGCTTGTATTCGAGTTAGCATTTGGCAAAGATAAGGATACACCTTGTGTTAGAATGAGATATAAAAGCAAGCTTAGTAAAGTAAGACTTTTATGGAATCAAATTAATTTAACGTTAAACAATGTTAAAGCTCTTTACAATAGGTATCATCTTTTCCTGATTGCAAGAATTCTAAAAAAATATAACTAAAAATACTAAATGATCCCTTAGGCCAAATTACCTTTAATATACAAGTGAATAAGAATCATGGTAAGCAGAAATTGCAGTATACAAGGACAAGTAAAGATCTTCTTTCCTGTCACATGAAACCCGAACTTTCACCCACACAACTGTCGACCCTTCACATTTATGTCTCTCAAAAGAGTTTAATAAAGTACAATTATAAAATGACAAAGCATCACGGTCCATAGCAAGAAGAGGGGTTGACATTAAATGAGGCGAGTGAAACTGGGGACTGTTCATGGGGAACCACTTCCCCAGGGCCACAATTCTTGGCTTCTTCAGCATGACCTTCTCCTATTTTCCATCAGGTCCCAGAACATCGTTCTTGGCTCCTTGCTCTCTCTGCCTCCCTGTCAAACCTGTCTGCCCTCAGGGCCTCAGTCAGTCTTTCCTTTGCTTTTTTCACTTTCTGACTCTGTCTCCAGATGTCTACATAAGTTACGGGCTGTGTGTAGAGTGGTTGGGGGAGACTGAGACCCACTCCTGGGATCACCTCTGCCCAGTCTGAAGACTGTGTGGCACTGGGGTTGAGGCTGGGATTTAGAGACCCAGCACCAACACAGCCCAGGGATTCACCTGGACCACTGGTGCAATTATATTTAAGGTATTTGTGATATAGAAAGTACTTAAAAGTTCTCCTTCACTGCAGCAGGCCCGGAGTCCCTGCAGTCTCCTGTATGCACAGACTTACTGAAGGTTCTGCAAGGTCTCCTCCCGTTGACTGTACCTGACCTCATTGCCAGGGTGGAAAGTTATCCTTGTAACTGGTCTCTTGAAAATGCACCTGGTGAGTCTTATAGGAAGTACAGACCTTTCACGATGTCTCCACTTGCTCTTGGTTAAATGGACCTGTCTTTTCTTCTCTGAAGTCTGCAGCATCATATTTCTTTTGAGCTTCCCCTTTGAAAACAAAATGAAATGTGAAATCTGAATGAAATGGGGGATGCAGACTGCCAGCCATGGAGAATGTTCTCACCTCATTTGGATCTTCCATCCTCCTGTATCCTGGAGAAATATCTCTCAAACTGCCCTGTGCATCACAATCATCTAGAGAGTTGTTAAAACACAGATTGCTGGACCTCAACCAAAGGATCCTTGGGGAGGTCTAAGAATTTGCACTTCTCATTGTTCCCTGATGATGCTGATGCTGCTGGCACAGGCACCACACACTGAGAACTAGATCCTTGGACATCAAGATGATATGAGTCAAGGGCAGAGAGGACTATGAAAACTAGATGGTTGTGTGCCCAGAGCATAGTAATTTAGTGCCTCATCTCTAATGAAATCGCGTTCCTCTCAGCAATTTAATGCTCACTTCACTTGCACACCTAAGTCCCATCTTCACTCAAATACTGTCCTGTTCATAAGTAAATAACTCACACATGCCATATTCCCATCACACAGTCCTATCCACTGTAAATAACCATTTTTCCTCCCCTGACTCTTCCTCTCTCCTCCTACTCCTCCCTGTTAATCTGGGCTACACCATCTGACTTAACACAATTGACGCTTCTTAGAAGTCAATCCTGCTCTCACATTTGTTCCACTTCCACACCCTCTTCTAGGCCATCGCATCCATTTCCCTGGCTTCAAATACCAGTAATGAACTAGAAATGCCCATAGAGTCAGCACAGATCTGGCTTCAACCCTGAGACCCAAATACCCATCTGCCCACTCACCACATCAGTGATAACTCGATGACTCAGCTTGCAGTTAGCAGGTCCCAAGTTGAACAAACCAGTTCTCCAAATAATCACCCATATCTCAGGGTCCCCTAATCTCACTTGTTTGTACTGATATCCTGTCTACACCTGAGTGTCATTCTGGACACCCTGCCACTCCACACTTGTACATCAATGAACCATCCGTCCTCCCTCCTGAATTCACCTAAAAATTCTCCATTTTTGAATAATGCTTGAGCACCTTTCAGATTTCCTACAAATTCTATTTCCACAGAGCGGCATTTCCTGATCCAGCCATCAAAATTAATGTCACATTGTCTCTGTTAATTTTTAAAATTTTTAATTGTACGTGTATTATCATCTATTTCTCTCATAGTGATTTTCTCACTGTATTGGATACTCCATGAAGTGAAGACTAATGTGGACTGTAATGTTTTACACTGCCGTATTCACTCACTGCTGTGCCCTTAGAAGATACTCAATATATTTATTGAAAGAAATTATTCAAACTCCAATAAATACTTTCTAAAATTTTCAAACAAATTCACTCGACTGAAGTTATACAAGGATATAACATGGTTTGTGGTATACTGCAATAAATTATCACTAATATTGCAAATCCTTTCTGTCTGTAATTCATTTTAAGACTCTAGCCACAATAATCTATTTGAATTGTAAACCTAATCAGTGCACCTTTCCTTTACAATCTCTCATTTCTGTCTTCAGATACTCTTTTTTTCTGTGTGTGTGAGGAAGATCGTCCCTGAGCTAACATCTGCCAATCCTCTCTTTTTTTTGCTGAGGGCTAACATCCATGCCCACCTTCCTCTATTTCATGTGAGATGCCGCCACAGCATGACTTGACAAGAGGTGCGATGGCGCACCCCGGGATCCGAACCGGTGAACCCTGGGCTGCCTCAGCAGAGCGCACTCACTTTATTGCTTGCGCTATCAGGCCAGCCCCTCAGATACATTTTAACAGTGAAGTCATAAATCTCGTTTCATCCCTGTTGTCCTGCCATAATGATTAATACCATCCCTTTCATTCTTCAACATGTCCCAGTTTGGAGGGAAAGTTATTTGATCCTCCCATTTATAGAGCACCTATAATAAGCCAAGTTATGTACTAAAACCCATGATCCAGAATTTAACTTAAAAAGTCACTGCCCCTGTTTATTTTAATCTTAGTGAAAGGGATGAGTTAATAAAGAGACCCTACCACAAGTCACTTCACTCCATCCTCCTGCCCACCACAGACTCCCACAGAGATCAGCCTAGGACCCTCAGCAGCCTCCCCACAGTTGCCCCCTCCAGGACCACCCAACGTCCCCCATCAGCTACCAGGGGCGGCTTTTGGCAAATCCCAGGTTGTGCGGTCCCTGCCACACCCCCACAAATCCACCCTCGGCCCAGCCATTCCAGGCCTCTACCTGATCACTTCCAGGGCAGGCATTTCAAGCTCTGGGGCTCTAGGAGCTGGGCTGGAGGAGGAGGGACCCCTCTCTTGGGGAGGCCTCCAGCCGTGAGGGAGGAGACCGCCTCCTCTGACACCTGGACCCTCCCCCTCAGGCCCCCTCACCTGCTGCTACCTCTCCTGGGCTCCCTGGGGGTCCATCTCCAGGATGGGCCTCACAGAGGTCACATCCTGCAGGTTCAAGGACAGGCTCCAGAGGCCATGCACCCTTCCCCGAGTCTCCCAGGCCCCTGATCTTGGACCCTGGACATCTGGTGTCTATGGCTCCTCCCATTCTAGAGTGCTCTGATTCTAGTCAATCCCAGCTCCAACACTCTCTCCTCTGTGCCCTCAGGCCTTCCCAGACCCCTAAGCCTCTCTCTTCATCAGGAAAGTGTGAGAAGGACTCCCCATGCCTCTCAGGGTTCCCTGAGGACTCACTGTCATCTGACTGTCACCAGTACTCTCCCCTCGCCCCTCAAGGAAGAGGAGCACAAAGCTCTTCCACATTCCTCTCCCCCTTGTACCTCATCACCCCTGTGAGGCCTGTACCACAGATCATCTCCCTCCATTTCCCAGATGAGGAGACCGAGGCCCACAGAGGGGCGGTGACGTGCTCAGGGGCCCACAGAGGAAAGACCGCTCCCCCTCCCAGCCAGAGGCCCTGTCCCCCGGCCTTCACTCCTCCTCCAGACACACCTCTGAACAAGGTCCTGTCCTTTGCACTCTCGGGGTGTGTCTAGGTGCTTAGTCAGGCTGAGGCATGGATGGGGAGGCAAAAGGTGTCTCAGGGGGCATATCCAAGTGGCTTCTGCCTGTCCCAGCCCCTGGGATTTTCTGACTCCAGGCTGGACCTGAGGCCATGCCAAATGCCTCAGCTCCCTACAATCCTCTCAGGATTGTCCCTGCACAGAACTCCTCCTTCATTCACTCAGGAAGGGGACCACTTTCAGCCACATCTGAGTGACAGTGTAGGGGGTGACCAGGATGCTGTGTAATGGTGACATTTGCATCCTTTTTTACTTGGAAACTTCTAATGTCCTGTCAGGAAGGTCCATTCAGAATCTGTAGGTTTCCCGATAATTGTCATGGCCATCTGGGGAGTATCCTTGTCAACAAGGCACCGGGGTAGACTCTCACTGGGTTTTCAGCAATGACCACTATCGGGATAGAGTGCAGAGTCCCAGAGAGCACACAGTTCTGTCCCAGATCCACCATACATTCCAAGCCTGGGCAGCCCGTGTGTCCACCTGGCCTGTGTGACCACACAGTGCACGTCCCTGGGGCAGGCAGGGTGCTCTTCCCTGCGAGGTGCAGTGAAGACCGAAGGAGCAGCAGGGGCCTGGCTTCCTGAGGACAGACTGGGCTGCTTTAGGAAGAAAGGAACCCCCACCCACTCCATCCACCCACCAGCTTGGAGGAAGAGGGCCAGCTGATGGGCCCGCATGGAAGCCAGAAATCTGCTCATTCTGCCAGCTCCTCACCTCCTGGAACAGTCCAACCAACACCACTCTACGCCATGACAAAGGCTTCCTACCCCAAACAGTCCCCACCTGCCCCTGCAGCTCACACCCCCCGCTTCCTGTCAATCTTGACAAGACACACCGTTATTTCTCAGGTAACCTTAAGTGAAAAAATTACCAAAGAACACCCTGCCTGGTCCCTCCTCCCCCTTTACCTTCCCTCCTTCCAGATCTCGAGCCTCCACTCACCTCCGTGAGCAGTTTCCTCCTCTCCCACTGGTCCATTCTGCACAAGGTTTTAAATTTTTTGCAGTTCCTCCTGAGGAGGGAAAAAAGGAATGAAACACTGTGGGGTGGTTTAAAGGTAAATCTCTTTTGTTTGAAAATGCAGAATTATACAGACGGCCTGGATGAACGTTTTCAATGTGTCCTCTGAGCCCAGAGGTCTCTGGGACTGGGGAGGGGGCTCTCCTGTTGCCACCTGGGGCCTTCAATCTCTTATCTACTGAACAAACCTGTTTTAAAGAGTTTTGATTTCAGGTAGACAGAGAGTTCTGTTGCTGCAAAGCAAACACTTGAAAATCTTCAATTTGGTTCAAGCCAGGGTCTGGCACTTCGGGAAACTGATTCTTGAAGCAGAATCACTGGCCTAAGTTTCCAGAAAGACTCCATGCCTCCCAACCAGGTCAGACCCTGTCCCCAGGGTTCATTGTCTCCCAGGAGGTCCCAGCTTACTGAAGGGCAATGGCAGCCCTGTGGGGGGTGTCTGGTCCACACAGGTGGTGCCTCTCATGGAGAGAGGTCTACCCACCTGGACACCCGTCTCCATGTCTTTTTTAAACGCTGAATGGAGGGGCTCTGCATTGCCCAGAGGATGGCATGGAGTGAAGAGAGGATCCTCAGGCCTTGGCAATTCTGGGGAAGGGAAGAGAATGTGTTGTGAGGGGGAGCTGGAGCCCTGCTTCCTCTGGCTTCTGTTCCCTCATGGACGTCTCCTGTCCTGGATGAGACAGAGGCTCAGGAAACCCGGGAAGAGCACAGCTGGACCCTGAGGAGGAACACTCCCAGGGAGGAGGATTTTAGCTCAAGCCAAGGAAGGAGCCCAGGATGGGGTGAGCTTCCTACCACTGGGACCAGGAGTCAGGTCATCGAGGCCCTGGCAGGAGGGGCCTAAGGATTGTGTGAAGGCTCAGACCACAGACTTCAATCCTGAGAACTGAGTAAGGAGAAGGAACGGTTACCACGACTCCAGAGAGGGGTTCCCAGGGACTCCCACATCTTACCTTGGCCACCTGGATCCAGAGCTCCACCACCCTGGCCCTGTCCTGGGCCGTCATGCTCGGGTCCCCGAGGCAGGTGGTGATGACATATTTGACCACTCTGCTAAAGTGGGTCATGGTGGCATGGATAGTGGGTGCAAGGTGCTCATTGGCCCTATTTTCCCACTGGGACCAGATGGAGTCCAGGAAGTCGTGGGACATCACTTTCTTGAAGAGCTCCTGGGGAGGACAGGGAGTGTCACCCAGCCCTGCCACAGCCCAGCTCAGCGTCCGCAGCCCCCAGTCCCAGGCCGGGTCAGTGATGAGAGCTGGAGCTCAGGATGCTGAGAATGCGGCCTGAGACTTGTGGGAGTTCCTGGGTGTTGCCTGTGTCCCCTGAGGGTACCCAGCACAGGATGACCCAGGACCCGATACTGTGGCCCAGGGAAATGACATTTGCTCACCGCCCAGTCTCACTTCGTCCAAGTACCAGAACTCGGCTCCTGCTTGACCATCTCTAGGGACATCTTCCAACCATTCTGATCATCCTGGGGTCTGACTCCTCTTTCAGATGCACATTCCCCCAAGGGAGCAACAACCACGGGCTTGGTTTGTCTGCCATGTAGTCATGTGCACATGAGGTGCCTAATAAGTGCTGAGCCTGTTGAGGCCTCCTGGGCAAATGAGTGAACTACCCAAGGACGAGACAGCACTTCAGTGTGCTCCTTTCCCTCACCAAAGCACAGACTATGCCCAACTTCCTCTCTGCTCCACCTCATCCATCTGTACAGCCACTCTGCATGGCAGCTGCTCTCAGTGTCCATCTCTACTGTTCACATGAGGACAGCAAAGGCTTGGGAGTTAAGAAGGCTGCTCAGGTTACATGAGGGTAAGCAGGGAAGCTGGACCGAGATCATGGGATTCTGGATCAGGAAATGGCAGGTCTGGGGCAGCTCATGGCACAGGGAAGGCCGGCCCCACCTGCCCTGAAAGCCCCACTGCTCACCACATCCATCAGTGTCAACTGCTCTGCCACCAGCCAGGGAGGGAACTCCAAGAAGTCAGGCTTCTCCTCCCTCAGAAGGTTCTTGGTGGTCACGTCTCAGGGGCAGGTGGGTTCTGGGGCTGGATCTGGCTCTGCTGTTATCTCTCCAGGTGGAAGGAGGATTCTCCCTGGAGCCAATGGTCCATCTGACTCCTGCTCAGGAGCTGGCACTGGGGCTGGAGCTGATGTTGGTGGTGGCTCTGGCCCTGGAGTGACTGATGGAGGTGACACTGGCTCCAGCTCTGGCACAGGTGGTGGAACTACAGCTGGAGCTGGATCTAGCCGTGGAGCTGGCCCTTGCTCTGGCTCTGGAGCTGGGGGGAGCTCTTGAGATGGTACTGCAGCAAGAGAAAGAAACAATGTCACTCAGGTAGCTGACTTCCCCTGTGCCTGTCAAAGACAGGAAAGACCCCACTGTCTTGAAGGGAACAAAGCCTCTGAACACTCAGCAAGTTTTCTTCCAAGACTACAGTCACCTCACCTTCCAGCTCTGCCTCAATGAGCCGTGGATGCTCCAGCTGGACCTGGAGAAGGTACACGTGGCCCTGCAGCCCTGAGCCAGGCAAGCTGACATGCAGAGAGGCCAGCTTCACCGTGAAGCAGGGATAGTGGAGGGGCTCCCAGAAATCCTGCCCTGGGTCCAGGCAGGTTCATACCAGAGAAGAGATGGCACTGGGGGAGGCAAGTGGGCAACAGAGTCAGAGGCCTGGCCTTTCCCTCCGCACTTCTCCCCCAAGGCAACTGGTTTGGGACTGGGCCCCTATGCCTGCCCCTTCCCATCCAAGGGAGAGCCCCACGACAGCAGTGGTCCCTGTGAGGCTATCCTGGCAGTGGCAGGTCTGCTTATACAACAGGTTGAACACAGACTCTGTAGTGACTCTCTTCTTGCTGACACTCTTCTCCCAAAGGGCTGGGACACAGCCCAGCCCAGCCCTCCATGCACTTGTACAACTGGAGTGAGCACTGAGGCAGATTTGTGAGCAGGTTGCTCACACATCTCCTATCTTGGGCCTGGAGGTTGATTTCAGAAGAGGTGGGTGTGGGGAGGCAGATTTTGATGGGTCTGTGGTGGGAATGGGTCTCTTGGGGACAACTCAGCCAAGCCACCCCTCTGATTCCCAGGGGTCCTGACACCCATCCAAGCTCTTTAAGTCCTGTCCTCTTGGATTGGAAGCCACCAGACCTCGGCCTTCCCATGGAAATAAAAAGATGCATGAGGGGGCCGGCCCGGTGGCGCAAGCGGTTAAGTGCACGCGCTCCGCTGCGGCGGCCCGGGGTTCGCTGGTTCGGATCCCGGGCGCGCACTGACGCACTGCTTGGTAAGCCATGCTGTGGCGGCGTCCCATATAAAGTGGAGGAAGATGGGCACCGATGTTAGCCCAGGGCCGTCTTCCTCAGCAAAAAAGGAGGAGGATTGGCGGATGTTAGCTCAGGGCTGATCTCCTCACAAAAAAAAAAAAAAAAAAAAAAAGATGCATGAGATGTGGGTTCTGAAAGGCCCGCCCCAGCCACAGCCCCCATCTCTCCCTCCACACATTGTTCTGTAGAGACAGGAAGCCCTTCTTCGGGACCCAAAGACCTCTCACGTTTTCCGATGGTCCTGCGCTCTGCCCTCCTGGCTGGAATAAGGAAAGATGCCTCTAGATGTAAAGGAGGCTATCAGGGCACCACTTAGGATGTACGATGGAGGACAGGACCTGCGAATGATGTCCAATGTGACTGTCTGACTCTCAGACGACAATTGAGGCCCAGCCATTGTATCTCCTTTATTCACTGAGCTTTACTAAGTGTCTCCAAAAGTCCCGCATGTAGTAGGTGCTTAATCTACATGGTTGCATGAGTGAAGTCCAACCAGAACCGTCCCAGACACCTGAGTGGTACTGGGGCCCCTCTGCTACCACAAGAGATCCCTGATTGGCTACCACAAGGAAAACGACCAAGACCAGCTGGACAGAATCTCCACCTCCTTGACAGGGTGGTTTCCATGTGCTTTTCCAAACTCAGAAAGGCCACATCCCAGAAAAGGATGAGGCAGACTACTTTTCGTGACAAAGAGAGAAATAATAATCATGAAAACCACAGCATGTCTACAGCCCTCTCTGCAGATCCAGGCACCAGGTAAGCACCTGCCATTGCTGATCCCATTAGTCCCTACATGAGCACCATGAAATTTATCCCCCCCCCCCACTTTTCAGAAGAGCAAACTGAGGCTCCGTGAGATGCGGGGATTTGCCCAAGGTACACAGCTGGCAGAGGGCAGAGTTACCACTGTGCTGAGGAGGGAGTGGTTACTCACCTAGTAAACAGCTGGTCCAGGACCCGGTGGGATGTGTCTGAGGCTGATTAGTTGACCATGAAGGTGGTGAAGCTGGAGATGTTCCTACTCAGTAAAGTTGGTGCCATGGACTCTGTCAGCTTCTCCATCATGCCGCCTGGAAGGCACGCATCCTGCAGGCCTCATTTAAATTCACAGTGGACTCATGCTCACACTGGGGGAGAGGAGGAGGGACATACAGTCAGTGACACAATGGTGAACCACCAGGAGGACTGAGGTGACTTTCTATCCTCCTGTGAAACTTGTGGAGAGAGGTGGAGGTCCAGATTCCTTTGAGAGTGGTACTGTGGGGCACTCTAGTGAGAAAATTTGGGGCAGCTGTTCCCAGCGGAATCTCAGATTTGAGTCTGGATTCTAGTACTGCATTGATCATCTCAGGGCCCTGGGTGTGAAGAACCCTCTGCACCCACACTCACATCAGACCAGCCCTGGTCATTGATGGACTGGTGCACCTGTGTCCACTCCAGGGAGATGGCAAACTGGAAAGCATCCACCAGCTCCGTGACCATCTCCTGGGTGCAGCTCTGCAGTGACAGTACACAGTAGTCAGGCCAAGGGGGATCAGGGGTCTGCCTGGACTTTGCCACAGTGGGAAACCCCAACACAGATCAGGCACAGAGCGGCATCAGCACAGACTCCACCAGGGAAGGAATGAGAGGCACCTTGAGGTCCTGGCATTCACATGCGGATAGAGGAGCTTAGTCCCCAGCACTCACCTTCCTCTCCTGCAGCCAAGATCTTGAGTACAAACATGACACACTGCCCGAATCACACCATCTAGCTTCCTGCTCCTGCCCAGCCTGGATCCTCCTCATCCCCAACTTCCCTAACTCCACCTCCCCCCCAAAAACACACAATGAGGGTCAAGGTGTGTGGGGCTGTCCTTTTGGGATCACAGTTCTGGCCTGACCTAGAGTGGCCTGCCGTGGCCTAAACTGTTACCTGATTGTTTCTCCTGCCAAAAGGCCACACACATTCGAGGTGAGGGCTGAGCCGATGTCTAAAGTGAATTAACATGCTCCCATTCTGGGCTTTCCGGGGGCCAGAGCCTCGGAAAGTCACGGGACAACATGAGAACATCATGCTGTGTCGAGTGTCTCCACTCAAATGAACATGACAGGAGGCTGTGATTAAAATGTGGGTGCCTGGTAACCAGAGTTCTAAGTTCTGTTGGGGGCTGTCACCAAGGACGTGAGGTCACTTCTTCAAGGTTCTATTACTTGACCCCTTCCTTCAATGAGACCCACCCTAATCCCCCACTAGGCTGTTGGCTGCTCTCCCTCCTTGACCATGTCATCTCCATCACTGTACACAAATACCCATCACCACCCTCCCCACAGCTTCTTGGGAGTGGATCCAGGTCCCAGCTTTGAGGAGACAGAGCTGAGGTCAGACCTCTTTTTTCCTACCAGTTCTGTGTCCTGGAAAAGCTGCTGTGCCTCTCAAGATCTCCCTAGTCTCCTAAGCTGCACAATGAGGATTGCACTAAAAACAGCTTCCTAGGGACCTCATCAGGTATATATGCGATAATACGTACAACACCTGTGGGCTGGTGTCACATGTGTCTAATGCAGACAATTAGAGATGGAGGAAGTACAAGGAGTAGGACATCACATAGAATAGCAGTCAGAACTTCTCTGGGTCCCAGATGTGTGATCTTTGGTAAGACACTGCCACTCTGAGCCTCATTTTCAGGTCTGCGTCCTGAAGGGGTTGAAATTAGAGGAAATTCAGACATTGTGATCCACAGGCATTAACCCTTCCACGGTCCCGTTTTACTCAGAATCAGTCCCAAGAGCCTCATGTTGGCCTATGTGGTGGCAGCCTCCACAATGTTCCCAATGCTCCTTGCCTCCTGGAGTGCACATCCTTGTGTCACCACTAAGTGGTCAGTATCTGGCTTCTGAACAACAGAACACAGCCAAGGTGATGGGATGTCATTTCCAAGTTTTAATTACAAAACGTCTGTCACTTCCCACTTACTGACTTACTTGGGTTCCCTACTTACCTCCCTCCTTCTGTTTCCATCTCTCTCTCTCTCTCACTCTTACTATCGCTCTCTATCAAATCACCAGAACTGGGAATGCAAGTGTTGATGTTGTCAGTTGCACTATGTAGAGGCTCCATAGGAGAGAACTGAGGGAGTGCCCAACCAACAGACAGACAGGAGCTCAGACTCTCGGTCCAAATGGATCCTGACAAAACCCATGTAGGTGATCTTTGGTGGAAATCTTCCCCCATTGGAGCCCTGTGGAGACCACAGCCCCTGCTTCACAGAGACTTTGAGGCAGAGGCACCCAGCTAAGCCATGCCTGATGCTTGGCTCCCAGAAATTGTGAGATGATAAATATTTGTACTTTATAGGTGGCAGGTTTTGGAGTAATGTTACAGAGGAACAGAAAGTAACAGTCTGCCATGTCCCAGGATCCAGCCTGATCACCCTCCTCTCTCCCCTTCTCTCTCTTTTCAGGCTCCCTCCAGCCACACTGGCCACATTTCTGACCTTCCCTGGTCAAACTCGCTTATTCCTGTGAGTTTCTGCACCAGGGAGCCTTCTCCTTGACACACTAACTCTTCCCAGACATAGGCAGGGGTGCTTACACTTATCATTCTGGTCACAGCAAAGGTCTGAAATGCCTCAGGGCAGCCTTTCAGAACCTCCCAGCACAGTCTCTACCATCACAGATCTCACATCCAGAAGAGCATTACATGATTTCCTCCTCCTTCCTCCCATTGAGATAAAATGAGTGCATGAGGAAGGGCTGTCTACTTTTGCTGAAGCAGAGGCAACTCCTTCTGGTTATACCAGGCACAGGACTGTCTCTTCCAAGCCGAGTTTTTCCCACCACGAGTCCATTGTTTAAGGAAACCGTCATTCCCTCTCTTTCATGGGTCTGGTTTCCCCAAGAACACAGGGAACCAGCCCCTCTCCCTGTGCTGCATCACCATAAACCCACAGCCAGAAGATAAGCACCGGGTTAAAACACCACCAGATCCTGAATTCAGTCACTGCTGAGACCCTCCCATCAATGTTGTCATTCAATGGTGACTCCTGAGGACACCTTTCCCCTGAGACCCACTCCCAGCCTGTCCTCAGCTTCTTATAACAACACTGAGATTCCCTCAGAGTCCTCCCAACCTGGGCAAGAAACATTCTGAAATGATCTCTGTATTGATTTTCAGGGACTGGAGACACCGGTAGATGTAATTTGAGTGTGTATGTGCAGTAGTTTCTACGCAGGTATTCTATTTTTCAGACACAGATAAAATAGTGTGGTTACTCAATGCACAAAGAAAATGGATAACCGATCAAATTTTTTCATGATGTGAAGTCTTTAGAGAGTAAATGTCATGGTTAAGAGCACAGACTATGGAGCTAACTCCTCACGTCCAAATTCCAGCTCAATCTCTTATTAGATATTTGTATTGACTGAGTTCTTTACCTGATTGGTGCCTCAGTTTCTTCATCTGTCAGTTGGCAATATGATCAGCATACCTATTTTGTAGGTTTATGGAGAGTATTAAAGGAGTTAATGTTTGAAAAATGCTTGGAACACCTAGTGTATTACCAGTGCTGTACCTATATTTTAGAAAATCTTCTGACACTGCCTGTGAGCCCCAGAGGGTGAGCCTGTTGTCTGGATGTACGCAGAAAGCACTCCATGACATACGATGAATAAATGAATGAACAACATTGGCGAATGCATTACCAATGTCACCTATGTCATCCTACAGGCATTCCCAAGCCGAACCACAGGCAGACATTCCTGCTCTGTCCTGCATCACATTCTCTCGAGGAATCACTGGGGCTTCTTGGACCCTGGTAACCGTGCACACTAAAGGTTCTTTTCTGTCAGCAAACCCCAGTCTTTGTCCAATTGCTGCAGCTCACAGGGTTTATGCTCTGATCCTTGTCTTCACTGGAGGGAGAAGTGCCATCCCCAGAGCTGGGCACACGCAGAGCCTGAGCCTTGGAGAAAATGATTCCCTGGCCCT
Organism: Diceros bicornis minor; assembly: GCF_020826845.1. Lineage (NCBI taxonomy): Eukaryota > Metazoa > Chordata > Mammalia > Perissodactyla > Rhinocerotidae > Diceros > Diceros bicornis. Next base: position 1,950,381 of record NW_026691791.1, read on the forward strand.
GGGGCAGGTAGAAGAGCTCAGGGACAGAGTGGGATTTGGGGAAAATCCTCCAGGTGTTGTCAGAAGGGATGGAGGCAGGGGATGTGTCAGAAAGGACTGGTCTGGTTGGTGGGCCTTGGTGGTTAAATAGTAGGAGGGGGTGGGAAGTTTCGTAGGTTCTGGCATAATACAATGAATATGATGGTCATGAAATCAGAATCAGCCTAATTAAGGCCAAATTAACCCAATGTCAGCTGTTCCCTGACTCTCTAATCCAGTAGTGACTTATAATAAGGGTATTCGTGTTCTATCATCTCCTTTTCATTGATTGGCTAGAGTAATTATTCTTTACATAACCTGGCCACTTTTACATAGTAAAGAAAAAGTGAGTTTTAAAACAACCCTCCTTGGAAAAGTCTCCCTAACATATTGAATTTATAACAGAAAACAGCACAGGAAATTCACCACATATCTTGAGCTGTATTCTCTGGTTTTAGATCTTCCTAGTTGGTAAATTACCTTGACTTTTGACTTCTTTCTTGAGATTAGTCCACTTAGGACTAAGTAGGAGTGCAACCTCATTCCATGGGAGAAGAGGTGGGACTCTAGGAAGAGGTTTTTTTCATTCTGTCAGTGTGTGCGTGTGTCTGTGTGTGTGTATGACAGTTTTTGCTGCATCTTGCAGTGTGGGTCAGTGTAGACTCATATTCTAGGGAAAAAATGTCCCTAACCACTGTCTCTGGACTTTATTTTCACTGATGCCTTCAACGGCACTGTCCAATAGTAACATTAAGCACTCTATATTATAGAATTTAATTTTTTTCTTAATAGCCACATTTTAAAAAATGAAAGCCAACAGGTGAAACTAATTTTAATAGTATATTTTAACCCACTATAACCAAGATAGCATCAATGTGGGTGCACTCTACACAAAACTTCATAATGAAAGAATTTACATCTTTTTCCTGGGTTTAATAAATCCAGTGTGTACTTCCCACTTACAGCACAATCTCCATTTGTAAGTTGAGTTTTTTCAAACATATTCTCTGTACTGAGATTTAATGTTCACAGTTGTCAAATAACAGTCACTAGGAGTGGAGTGGATGATAATTTCACTACTGATTAAAGCTCTAATGGAGCTATGAACACCAACTGGTCAATGGGCTAATCAAGTGAATAGTCATATAGTACAGAAGAATGGTATGATTTGGGATTTAGAAAAGGACTTGGGAAAGTGTGTCCTGACAGGAAGCACCAGGGATTTTGTTGTTGAGAGTGACAAGGACAAAATGAGAATAAAGTCGTACTCATAAGTGTCTAACAAGATGGGGGAGAAGAAATGACATGCAGTAGTCCTGAGTTTTGACCTCGAGCTTTCTGTTATTGACTCAAATCTCGTTGATGATGTCCCAGGACACAGGTCAGATTAATCCCCACAGGGAGAGAGGGAGGGTAGAAGTACAAGGCATCTGACATAATTGTCCTGGGAAGACAGGCTTTTTTTATCACTCTGATCCACATTCACAATTTATTTTTATAGGGTAAGAGGAAAAGAAGTATGATGATCAAATCATCACAGAGGAAGCGACATGATTGTGGAAACCAATCCAACCAAAAGCCTGGTTTGAGAATCTCCATCCCTTTGAGGATGTCCAGTTACATATTCAAGAGGCCAGTTACTAGAATCTCATCCTATCCTGGCAATGAGGTCAGATGTCATCAAAGGGAGGAAACCTTGGAGCAGCCCGAACAAATCTGCTGAAAGAAGAGACTGCAAGTTTTTCAGGTCTGCAGAGTGCAAGAGAACTGTTAAGTCCTTTGGACCTTGCCAAAGCCCTGCTGAATCTTGCACTTAGTTGCACAGGTGCATCACTGCCAGGTGTGCTCGCAGGTGGTCTGAATTCCAGTACCATGCCCACCCCTGCCTGGTCTTCAGATTAAGCACAGACTATCCCAGGAGCTGCTCTGTACGTCCCACAGCTCCTTTGCAAACAAATTCTGGTGACTGAGGAGGATATCAGGAAACAGGACGAGAAAGTGAAGACAGCAAGAGAGAGACTGGCGATAGCACTCATGCAGACAGACTTGCTAGCGAGGCAGGGAGAGTGAGTGGCCAAGAAAGACATCCCGACAAACACGATGAAGAAAAGACAAAACGGTGCAGATGACATGGAGCTCACACTACATTAATGCCTCTGCAGGGGTCCTGATATCTTCTTGCTTTGAGCTCTTGAAACTTTAATATGTACCAATAGTTTTCTTTTCTTTGATTCCTTTGCATGACAGAGAAGATACAGACAGTGATCCTTCTGAGGTGAGAGATTGAGTTTCAGGTGAGGAGAGAAAGGAGATCTTTCTTTCTCATTTTGTTCTCTCATTTTCCTTTCCTAAGTGTTATGCATTTGTATTTTAAGATCAACAGAGAGTTATCACAGTCAGGGGATTCTTTCGAGTTTTGCCCTCACAGTCACAGAGAAAACATACCTAGTCCAAATGGATTGTCCTTTTTGTGTAATATTCCAATAGATTCCAACATAATATTTCACTAAAGAGCTGTTATATCTGTCTTCTCAAAAAAGACACCTACTTCTGGGTCTCTATGTTTCTGGTATTTGTTGCATGTTGAATCACAGCCGCACATAATGAAATACTGGATTGTCCCTTTTTTTAGATTTATATGTGTTGGAAACTTCATTCATGAAAATTGATATGCCATTGCGGTATCATGCTGTCAGGAGAACGACTGTTTTCAGCATCACAAGTCTCACAATAAGCCAGTGTGTTGGGATTTGTCTATTTGCCTGATCGAGTATGTTGCACTGTTCGAATCCTCTTTTTCATAACTTACTTTTGTCCCACAGATTTATCAGTTTCTGAGAGCAATGTGTTAAACAATAATAGAGTGTCTTAGTATTTATATCTTCCCTAAAAAATGAGTTATTTTTTAGCTAAGTCTTCTCTCCTTTATACTTCCATGTGGTAATCATCTGGAATTTTGGTTCTAATGTATTTTTAATGTCTTGTTTTAAAACTAATACTAAATTAGACAGACTGTTTTTTCCTTTCCTCGTGACTCCTGTTATCTTTTCCTGGGTTCACTTTTCTTCTTCCTGATGTACATTTTTACCGCTTCTTTCACTGCGGGCCTGTGGGAGGTCAACTTTGAGTCTGTTTGTAGGTCAGATAACGTCTTACTTTCTTTGACACATATTTTGAACAGGTGTTTATTTAAGCTTTGTTGTAATTATTTTCCTTCTTTGTCAAGTTATTTAATATATCTGAGCCTCAATATCTTTAGCTTAAAATGGGAATAAAACCCTAAAAATAGTGACTGTAACTGAGATAATACACGCAGAGCTTGCCAGTCATGTTGCTTAGCAGAAATTAGTCAATAATGATAACTATTATTAATCATTATAATGATATTATTATAATAATGTAATATATAATAATATATTAATGTATAATAATAATTAAATATTAATTTATAATTATAATGTACAGTGTATAACGTATAATGTATGTAATGATTAATAATATTATTAATCATTATAATCTTCAAGTGTGCATTCTCAGAGAATCACTGCTTAAGATTGAGAATGTGAAGCTCACACACAAAAAGTATGAGAGAGTGTCACGACTGTGAATTTAATTCTCAGCCCCTCGATATCTTCAGCTGTGGTCGTCTGCACAGTGTGTACAGATAATGTAATCTGTTCCCACAGACCCACGGCAGAACAGCGCAGCCTGCCTCATGCCTGGGATGCTCTAGACTGCTTGTTGGGGAGTCTCTGCTGTGAGGCTAATTGGACTCTGTACAGAGAAAGATGAAAAAGACTCTTTCTGTTCCCTCAGTTTTCTCCCCCCGAGTTTTATTCACTTTTACCTCCAGAGCAGATACTCTCTTCCCAGAGCCTTGGTTTTTCTCTGGGATTCAGGCTTCCCAGACAGCTAGTCATTTCAGCTCCCAAGGCCCTAGGTGACTGCAGAGTCATGTCTCACCCACTCCTCCCAACTTGGCCTGTTTCCCATCATGGAGGACCCATGAGTGGGGAGAGGAGCCATCGAGGGAGATTGATCTGGAAGTCCTGGTGAATCTGAGCTTCAGAGAATGAAGCAGAAAAGAGGAAACTGAGACTGCCAGGGCTTCAGTGGGGGAGGAATATGGAGGAACTGAGAGGGGTGTGATGGCTGCACAGAGTCAAGGGGAGGGATGTTTCAAAGTTTCCTAAGAAGGGAAACCTTGCACTGAAGTGAGGATTCGATATTACACGATGGCAATATCTTTGCTGGTTTCACCAATTCTGGTATCCCTGAGGGATGAACTGGTGTGACACCACAGGACAGAAATTCAGTCATTTTCAGGACTTAAGGAAGGTGAAATCTTTCAGCATAGTCCCCTGTAAGCCAGTTAGTGGCCAAGTCTAGAAAGGCTCGGAGCCTGTGTCCGTCCAATGTAGGTTCGTTGTGTTCCAGGCAAGTTCCTCTAGACACCAGCTGGGAAAACGGGACATCAGACCTAGTCAGATCTAGTCATCGCAGCTTCCGTAGGTCGTCATGAGGCAGGTAATAGCCCAGGCGTCATCAGTGGACCTCATAGTTTTCCTCCTTCTTCCGCTGACAGACAGTGACTTGTGAGGTGAGGAGAGCGCATCAGAATGGTCCAGTCAGCTGCCCAGTATGAGAGACTCCAGGGGAAGGAGATGCCAAAGCCACAGAGACCCGATGCCTCCTATGTCTCCTTCTTCCTTTTTTCCACTTAATTTTGACCCTCAGTCCTCTTTTCCTCCCCTTTTCCCTCTTTTGGCTCTCTCTCCCTCTCTTTCCTCTACATGTTCTAGCATAATTGAGGTATTAACGACATACAGTATACTGCATACATTTAAAGTGAACAATTTGATACATTTTGATTATAACATATTGAACCATCACCACAATCAGGAAAAGGAACACCCATCCATCCCAAATTTCCTCATGCTCATTTTAATTCGTCCTTCCCTGCCGTTTGCAAACACATTCTCATTCCCAGGCAACCAGTGACCCAGTATATGTCCCTATAGATTTTCCTGTATTTTCCAAGAATTTTTATAAATGGGATCATATACTATGTACTCATTTTTTACTGGCTTCTTTCAATCAGCATAATTATTTTGAGATTTATGCTTGTCATTGCATGTACTATGAATTCATTCCTATCCTCAACCCTTCCGTGGCAGCACTGTACACACGCCCGAGTGCTTCCCAGGTTGGCGTGAGAGCCAATAGTACTGCTGCATCCGCAAAAGTAGGAATGCATCTTGGTGCAACTCTGGGAGGGGTTGGCTGCAACCCTGGACCTGCACATGAATGCTTTCCTGGGTGGTTGGAAAGCCCACCATGTCACTGCAGTCCCAATGATTGGGGAATGCTCAGAACCCATGAAGAAACCCCACACGCCAAGCACAGAGGCTGGCATGAGCATAAGAAAAGGCAGCAGCAGATATACGTGCACATGCAAATGCTTTCCGAGATGGTACAAATACCCATAGTAGTGCTGCCGTCTCACAACTGAGTACGTGTCTCTGTGTAGCGGCAGCTCTGAGCCCATTGTGAATGCTTTCCCAGCGGGTGGGAACAGCCACAGTACCCACACAACTTCCAGTATATGGGGTGGGATCAGAGACACAGCTCATGCTTCCCCCACAGTGGCAGCAGGTGGAATCTGTGACCTGATACTACCACAAACACACAGGCAAAAGATTAGTTCATCAAAAACCATAAGAAACTACACTAACAATTCAGAGCAGAAGGAAATGACAAATCTCCAGAAATGAACCTTGAAGTCACAGAAATTTACAATCTAAATGACAGAAAATTCAAAATCACTGTCATAAAGAAACTCACCAAGTTACAAGAATGTTCAGACAGTTCGATGAACTCAGGAATAAAATTAATGAGGAAAATGAATACTTCATTAAAGAAACTGAAACTATTAAAAAAAAACAAGCAGAAATTCTGGATGTGAAGAACAAAATTAATGAGATAAAAAAGAATCTAGAATCCTTAAAAAATAGAGCTGATATTATAGATGAAAGAATTAGTGATTTAGAGGATAGAAATATAGAAATGCTTCCAGTGGACGAGGAGAGAGCACTCAGATTTTTAAAAAATAAAGGAATTCTTGGAGAAATATATGACTCAATAATAAAAGCAACATAAGAATTATACGTATTCCAGAGGGAGAAAAGAGAGAGAAAGGAGTAGAGAGCTTGTTCAAAGAAATAATAGCTGAGAACTTCCCAAACCTGGGGAAGAACTGGACCTACAAGTACATGAAGCCAAGAGAACGCCTAATTACATCAATGCTATAAGACCTGCTCCAAGGTATATAATAGTAAAATTGGCAAAAGCCAATGACAAAGAAAAAATATTAAGGGAAGCAAGATAGAAGAAAATAACGTACATAGGAACCCCTATCATGCTTTCAGCATATTTCTTGGCAGAAACTTTACAGGCAAGGAAAGAATGGAATGATATATTAAAAACACTGAAAGACAAAAACTTTCAGCCAAGAATACTGTATCCAGTGAAATGATCCTTATGATACAATGGAGAAATAGAAGTTTTCCCAGATAAACAAAGGCTGAGGGATTTCATGGCCACTAGAGCTCCCATACAAGCAATGATCAAGAATGCCCTCATACCTGAAACACAAAGAAGGAAAATGTCTACAAATCTTTGACCAGAGTGATAAATAGACAGAGAAAATCAGAAAGCTACAGCTCTGTTTCACAACAGGGTAGCAAATACTTATTATAACTTAAAAGAAGAAGGGAAGGAAAGCATCAAAAGTAACTATAAACAATTCAACTTAGTCACAAATGCACAACTCAAAAATGAATAACTTGTGACAACAATAACTCAGAAGGAGAAGAGGAAAGAGATGGAACCTGCTTAGACTAATGGAGATAAGAGGCTATCAGAAGATGGACTATCTCATCTATGAGATCTTCATACAAACCTCACAATAACCAGCAAACAAAAAATCAGACCAGAGCCATAGATCATAAAAAAAGAGAAAACCTCCACAGAAAACCCCCAAAATGAAATGGTAGTCAGAAACACAAAGGAAGAGAAACAATGGAAATATAGATTAGGTGGGATTAAGCCCTCATGTATCAATAATCACTCTAAATGTAAATCGATTGAATTCTCCAATCAACAGACACAGAGTGGTGGCGTGGATTAGAAAACAAGACCCAACAATACGCTGCCTCCAGGAAACACATCTGAGCACAAAAAACAAACAGGCTCAGAATGAATGGATGGGAGACAATACTGCAAGCAAATGGCAAATAAAAGAAAGTAGGTGTTTCCATACTTATATCAGACAAAGCAGACTTCAAGATAAAAAAAGACTATGAGAGACAAAGAGGGGCAGTATATAATGATAAAGGGGACTTTCCACCAAGAGGACATAACACTTATAAAGATGTATGCACCTAACACAGAAGCACAAAAGAATATAAAGCAACTATTAATAGACATAAAGGGAGAAATTAACAGCAACACAATAATAACAGGGGACCTGAACACCCCACTTACATCCATGGATAGATCATGCAGAGAAAGGCAACAATAGTGGAATTGAATGAAACATATGATCAGATGATCTTAATCGATATAGAGAGAGCATACCCTCCCAAAACAGCAGAATACACATTCTTCTTAAGTGCACATGGAACATTCTCAACGATAGACCATATGTTGTGAAACAAGGCAAGCCTGAATAAATTTAAGATTGAAATCATATCAAGCTTCTTTTCTGACCACAATGCTATGACACTAGAAACCAACTACAAGAAAAAAGATGGGGAAGTCACAAATATGTGGAGACTAAAGAACACACGACTGAAGAAACATTGGATCAATGAACAAATGAAAGGAGAAATCAAAAAAATACCTGAAGACAAATGAAAATGAAAAGACAACAAAACAGCTCTTATGGGATGCAGCAAAAGCAGTTCTAAGAAGGAAATTCATAGCAATACAAGCGCACCTCAACAAACAAGAAAAATACCAAATAAGTAACCTTAAACTACACCTAATAGAACCAGAAAATGAAGAACAAATGAAGCCCAAAGTCAGCAGAATGAGGGAAATAATAAAAATTAGAGCAGAAATAAATGAAATAGAGACTAAAAAAAAAATTAGAAAGGATCAATGAAACAAAGAGCTGGTTCTTTGAGAAGACTGAAACGAAATTGACAGACCCTTAGCAAGACTTACTAAGAAAAGAAGAGAGAAGGCTCAAATACATAAAATTAGAAATGAAAGAGGAGAAATTACAACAGATACCACTGAAATCCAAAGGACAGTAAGAGAATACACTGAACAACTTACATGCCACCAAATTGGATAAACTAAAAGAAATAGATGAATTCATACAACCTCCCAAAGCTGACTCAACAAGAAATAGAATAAATGAACAGACCAATAACAAGTAAAGACATCGAAATTGTCGTCAAAAAACTCCCAAAAAACAAAAGTCTTGGACCAGATGGCTTTTATGGAGAATTCTCCACAATATTCAAACAAGATTTAATACCTATGCTTCTCAAACTATTCGAAACAGTTGAAGAAGATGGAACACTTCTTAATTCATTCTATGAGGCCAACATCACCCTGACAGCAAAAGCAGGCAAGGATAGCACAAAAAAGGAATATTATAGGCCAATATCACTGATGAACACAGATGCAAAAATCTTCAGCTAAATATCAGCAAATCGAACACAGCAATATATTAAAAGGATCATATAAGATGATCAAGTGGAATTTATACCAGGGATGTAGGGTTGGTTCAACATCCGCAAATCAATGTGATACACCACATTAATAAAATGAGGAATAAAAATCACATAATCCTCTCCACAAATGCAGAGAAAGGATTTGACAAGATCCAACATCCATTTATGATAAAAACTCTCAATAAATTGGGTATATAAGGAAAGTACCTCAACACAACAAAGGTCATATATCACAAACCCACAGCCAACATCATACTTAATGGTGAAAAACTTAAAGCCATTCCTCTGAGAACAGGAAGAAGACAAAGGTGCTCACTCTCGCCACTCCCATTCAACATACTACTGGAGGTTTTGGCCAGAGCAATTAGGCTCGAAAAAGAAAAAAAGGAATCCAAATTGGAAAGGAAGAAAGGAATCTCTTGCTGTTTGCAGATGACATGATTGTAAATATAGAAATCACTAAAGAATCCATCAGAAAACTATTAGAAATAATCAACAATTACAGCAAAGTTGCAGCGTACAAAATCAACTTACCCCAATCAGTTGAATTTCTATACTCTAATAATGAACTAACAGAAAGAGAACTCAAGAATACAATCTCATTTACAACTGCAACAAAAAGCAAAATGTTTCTAGGGATAAATTTAACCAAAGAGGTTAAAGACCTATACACTGAAAACTATAAGACATTATAGAAAGAAATCAATGATGATCAGAAGTAATGGGAAGATATTCCATGGACATGGATTGGAAGAATAAAGACAGTTAAAATGTCCATATTACCTAAAGTAATCTACAGATCCAATATGATCCCTATCAGAATCCCAATGACATTCTTCATAGAAATAGAACACACAGAACCTAAAATATATATGGAATAACAAAAGGCCTCCAATAGCCAAAGCAATCCTGAGAAGAAAGAACAAAGCTGGAGGCATCACAATCCTAACTTGAAAATGTATTACATAGCTATAGTAATCAAAATGGCATGGTACTGGCACAAAAGCAGACTCATAGATGAATGGAACAGAACTGAAGGCCCAGAAAGAAATCCACACATCTGTAGTCAGTTAATCTCTCACAAAGGAGCCAAGATCATACAATGGAGAAAGGAATGTCTCTTCAATAAATGCTGTTGGGAAAACGGGACAGACACATGCAAAAGAATGAAAGTAGATCGTTATCTTCCACCATACACAAAAATTAACTCGAAATGTATAAAAAACTTGAATCTAACACTTGAAACCATAAAACTCCTAGAAGAAAATATACGCAGTACAGTCTTTGTCATTGGTCTTTGCTGCACCCTTCCCAATACCATGTCTACTCAGGCAAGAGAAAGAAAAGAAAAAATATACAAATGGGACTACATGAGACTAAAAGGCTTCTGCAAGGCAAAGGAAATGATGAACAAAACGAAAAGCCAGTGCCGGCCCCGTGGCTTAGTGGTTAAGTGCACACGAACCGCTACTGGCGGCCCAGGTTTGGATCCCAGACGCGCACAGACACACCGCTTGTTCGGCCATGCTGAGGCCGCGTCCCATATACAGCAACTAGAAGGATGTGCGACTATGACATACAACTATCAACTGGGACTTTGGGGGAAAAAACAAAGAGGAGGATTGGCAATAGATGTTGGCTCAGAGCCGGTCTTCCTCAGAAAAAAAGAGGAGGATTAGCTCGGATGTTAGTTCAGGGCTGATCTTCCTCACAAGTAAAAAAAAAAAAAAACACGAAAAGACAACCCACCAACTGGGAGAAAATATTTGCAAATCATATATCTGACAAGGGGTTAATCTCCAAAATATATAAACAACACATACAACCCAACAACAAAAAAAACCAGACAATCCAATCTAAAAATGGGCTGAGGATATGAACAGACATTTTTCCAAAGAAGATATATGGAAGGCCATCAGACACATGAAAAGATGTATAACATCGCTAATTATTAGGGATAGTCAAGTCAAACCTACAATGAGAGTTCACCTTACACCTGTCAGAATGGCCATAATTCCCAAGACAAAAAATAACAAATGTTGGAGAGGATAAGGAGAAAAGCGCACCCTCACACACTGCTGGTGGGAGTGCAAACTGGTGCAGCCACCAGGGAAAACAGTATGGAGATTTCTCAAAAAAACAAAAATAGAAATACCATACCTTCCAGCTACTGGGTATTTATCCGAAGAAATTGAAATCAACAATTCAAAGAGATTTATGCACCCCTGCGTTCACTGCAGCATTATTCACAATAGCCAAGACATGGAAGTAACCCAAGTGCCCTGCTACAGATGAATGGATAAAGAAGATGTGGTATGCATTATATACAATGGAACACTACTCAGCCAGAAAAAAAAGACAAGATCGTCCTGTTTGCAACAACCTGGATGGACCTTGAGGGTATGATGTTAAATGAAATAAGCCAGACAAAGGCAAATATGCATGATTTCACTCATATGTAGAAGATAACCATACACAAGAATAAAGAGAACAGATTAGTGGTTTCCAGAGGGGAAGGGGGCTGGGTGTTGAGTGAAAGAGTTAAATGGCCACATATGCATGGTGATGGATAAAAGTTAGACTACTGGTGCTGAGCACGATGCAGTCTATACAGAAAGTCACAAATAATAATGAACACCTGAAATTACACAATGTTAAAACCCTTTATAATTTCAATAAAATAATTAAAAAAGAAAAAATAATTCAGTCTATTTTATGGTTGAATAGTATTCCAAGGTGGGGATATACCACACTTTGCATATCCGTTCACCAGTAGATGGACATTTGTGTTGTTTTCCGTTTTTGTCTACTATAAATAGGTTGTTATCAACACGTGTGTACAAGTCTGTGTATAGACATATGGGTTTATTTCCCTTGGATGGATTCCTAGGAGAGGAATGGCTGGGCAGACGTATGTAATTATTAAAGACACATCCAAGCTATTTTTCTCCAGCACTCGATGAGAGTTTCAGTGACTTGACATCTTCAACAACACTTGCTATAGTCAGTCTTTTTAATTATAGACATTCTCAAGTGTGGTGGAATCTCATGATGACTGTCACTTGCATTTCCCCAATAACGCATGTTGTGAAGGAGAAAGCAAGACACGCACAGACTGGGAGAAAACATCTGCAAAACATATCCCTAGAAAAGGACGTGTATTTATAATATATAAAGAGCTCTTGCAACTCAATAGTAAGAAGACAAGCAGCACGTCATGTCTAACCAGGAGACAGCAGGTCAGGCCTGTATAAGCACCAGGAGTCCCACCAAGAAGATGAGGATGAGGGCCCAGAAAAGGAGGTTTGGGGAGACAAGTGGTGGGGTGAACCACCTCCTGTCATCGCCCGAGGACTCCTGCTGACCCCACTGTGCCTCAACCATCCTTGACAAGGTTTGGTCAACTTTCCTCATCATCCAAAAACCTGTTCACCTGGTTCTCTTCGATGAGGCACAGGATCAAGATACTCGCCTCATACCCTGGGCTGGGGCTTCCTGCAGGCTTACCAGGCTTCACAATCAAGGTGTCATCTCTGTTGGGAGTATATTCTGGAAGTGAATAAAATGGAGAATGCATGTGAGTGTGTTTCACTCTTTTTAATATAACTTTTTAGACACACAGAAAAATAAAGGGAACAGTCTCATAAACATCCATCATCTAGATTTACCAATGTATATTCCATCCAATTAAAACAATATTTCATCAATGTATAAATTATTAACACTTGCCACACTTGATTCATCCCACGTATTCAATGAAATATTAAAGTCAAGTAGACATCATGATGTTTCACCCCATTTTAGTTCCATCTCTAAAAAGTGGGCACACTTTGCTACAAAATCCAAGGCCATTATCACAGAACAAAAGTGTAATTAATTAAACCAAATTCATACATCTGGGCACAGATGAGTTAATTTGAATGGACTTTCTTACGACAGCCATGGGGAGAATAGGTCATCACTGTTGGCAAGCCTATGGGATCTCTCTAAATTTGTAAATTCACACTGAAAAGTGTTCTTCCGTGCCTAGGAACACATCATCCCCTTCTCCTTTATCTATTTGCTTAATATTCATTTTCTAGGATTAACCTACAATGTAATTTCCTGCAGGAAGTCTTTTCTGATTTCCGCCTGCAAGTATGAGTTCGTTCACATCAAATAATTGATAAGTTTCAATTCTCTATTCTTGTTATTGCCAGCTATAACATAAACTCCAGGAGAGTAAGACACACAGCATCCAGTGGGAATGAGTGGAGGGGTGCAGGTCCCCCTACGTGTACCTCTATCCAGACAACCACTTAGAGGTGTGCTGTCTCATATGCAGCAGCAACAAGTCTCTTTTTGAATTAAAATTAACTTTAGTTAAATAAAGTAAAAATTCTAGTACCTCAGTAACATTAAAAATCAGTAACAATATAGACGAGTCACAATATCATCCTTCGAGCACTCAACAGTCACATGTGGCTATGCACTGGACAGCACAGATATAGAACATTCCACCACTGCAGAAAGTTCTAGAGCATTGGTGCTCATCTAGAGTGGGACTTGGCAAACTATAGCCTGTGGATCAGGAAACAGATCCACCCCCAAACCTGCAAGTCTGCTTCACACACAGCTGGAGGCCCTCACTGACCATCTGGCCCAGTGGCTTTCAGTGCAGAGATAAGGAAACTAATGTCCAGAGAGGGGCGGTGACTAGTTTGAGGTCACAGAGATGTCTAGGAGAAGGTGAGGGCCACCTATATTACACTGGTGTCTTTTTCTCTCTCTCAATGGTGGGGAAAGACTGGGGGACTGTGCCACCACCTGCCAGCCTGAGAAAGTTCAATGCTCTCTCAGCCCCAGGTATCCAGAGTCCCCAGAAATGCCTCACTTCCTTTCCCAATGACCAGGGAGCCTGACCATCCCCAAGGACACTCTTCCTGTCCAGGGTCAAGTTCTGCAGCTGGGTACCATTCTGGGTCAGCCACAGGAATCCTCATAGATGGCAACTCTGTCCAGTCTCTGTGCCAAGGTGGCAAGGTACACAGGGAGTCCACTCCAGTGTAGTTACTGTGGGGGACAGACCTGGAAGGGCACAAAGGATGAACAAGGGTGTCTGGAATTCTACCCTGATTTTAGATACCCTGCTTCTGGGTCCTGTCCAAAAGAACTTTCTGCAGTAATGTAAACATTTGTCTGCACTCCCAAATACACTCATTATTAGCCCCATGTTGGTATCGAGCACTTAAAATGTGGCTAGTGTGTGTGAGTGAGGAACTGAATTTCTCATGTAATTTAATTTCAAGTACGTAATATATAAGTAAATAACCACAGGGAGAACATTTTTGAAACTTTGGAGTAAGGACTTTTGAAAATGCATAAAAACAATGAGAACACTGGTAAAAATGGTCAAAATCAACTTTTCAGAAGCCTAGAAATTAATCAAAGGCTTGTAAGATTTTGAGGAGGGTTTAGTGAAGACACACGGTGGAATCTTGATAAAGGTAGCAAATTTTGCGGCACTATAACTTTCGCTATTCCCATCCTGCTCTCACAATATCCTCCATAACTTTGAAAACCATCAGTCTTAGAACCATGGTAGCTGAGACAACCATCAGCCAAGCAGCCATAATGGGTTTAGAGTTCTAAAAAGAACCATCCCCATCGAACTGTCACTAGCTGACCTGCCTGGCAGCTCCCTGAAAAAGCCCCATGTTAAGGGCTTGTCCTTACTTGACTCAGAGCTTGCCCAGGGTGGAATGTAGGTCCCCAGGTACTTGGTAAATACAATCAGCGCTAATTGTTTTCTATTGTAGTGGCCTGAGGGAGTGATTCCAGCTGAGGCAGGTAAGAGGCGAGCCAAAACCTTGGAGGAAAAATTGGAGGAATGAGATGTCCACGGGGGGCTTTGAAAGCTGCAGTGTATTTGCGGACATCTAGAAGACCACAAAGGCTCAGGGATGTGGCAGGCCCAGGACAGACTTCAGAACATCTTAATCTCTCACCTCTAGTTGAAGGGTTGTCTTAATATCTGAAAACTTGATTATATAATACACCATATTAATAGACTAAGGACCAATACCACGTATTTTCAACCATATATATAGAAAAGAATTTCACAAAATACAATGCCCTTCATGCCTAAAAAAGAAAACACTCAACAAATTAGGAATAGAAAAAAACTTTCTCAACTTATAAATAGCATCGATGAAAAACCCAAGGCTAACACCATGTTCAATGTGAAAGACTGAAAATTTCCCCCTAAGACAGGGACAAGACAAAGATGTCTTCCTTCATCTCATATGTTAATAACAGGTACTACAGGTTCTAATGAAGGCAATTAGGCAAGAAAAAGGAATAAAAGAAACCCAGATTGGAACGGAAGAGGTAAAACTATTAGTTTTGCAGAGGAGAAGACATTGTATATACAAAAACCTAAAAAATACAACCACCCCCACACACAATATGTGAATCGTATCCCAACGGTGTATAAAAAATTTAAATTGCCCCATGTGGTTAGTGGCTTCACTATTGGAGAGCACAGTTAGACTGCTGATATTTGTTGAAAGTCTCCAGAAGAGGAGGAGGAGGAGGATGCTGGAGGTTGGTGGCCTCAAATGTTAATGCTTTTCTCAACCACCGAAAACCTATGGATGGAGATGGTAGGATTAGCTGACAGGGATGTGGGGCAGAATGGGCACCATGTAAGTGACTTCCAGATCAAGGATGTGTCACGGGAGCTCAGAGCCATCAGCCATCAGCTCAACCAATGCTTCCAATCTCCTCAACCTACATCAAGTCGGTGACCAGGCAGGAGTGGAATATGTCTCACAGCTGGCTGCCTCTGTAGAGCTTGGTGACCTAGAACAAATGGGAGGGAGAGTGGCTGAGACGGATGTCTCCTGTGGACGCAGGGGGCCACTGGAGCCAGTGAAAGATCACAGACCTTGGGGCAAGGGAGACCTGACTTCAAATCCTGGCTCTGCCCCTAACACATTGTGTGACCTTAGGCAAAATACTCCCCTTTCTGAGCTTCAGTTTACCTACGTGAGAAATGGGGAAGGCAGCTAGGACATCACCTCTGGAAAGTGAGAGAACCCAGACAAGCAGGGAAAGTGAAGAATTGAAACAATAATGTAACAGATGTAAGTCAAGCAGAGGAATGAGGGTGCTCTCAGGGCAAGGAGAGACGGGAGAGGGGAGACCCCACCTGGTCCTGGGTGTCTCTCTGCAGGGCGGTGTACTCCGAGGATGTGAGCTCCGGGTTGCTGAGGTTCCAGCTGATGCTGCGGAAATGTAACTGGTGCTCTCTCTGCATGCATAAACTCCAGGGTGCAGAGCCTGGAGCCACTGAGAGGAATAGCAGACAGGTGGAGACTCTCAGCTCCCAGCACAGAGGCATGGTGGCCGACGGGGTCAGGGTGGTGGGTGCAGACAACGTCCACACTGGTGGCTGCCCCATCCTTCTCAGTCCTGGGGAGAGAGGGACGTGGCGAATCAAGAGAGAGGTCCTGAATCCTCTGGGGTTTGGGCCATAACAGGAAGGAGGAAATGGGAGGTGAGTGAGGAAACTGAGAGAGGGGTGGTCACAAAAGTGGTCATTAGGGGCAAGTGCTCAAGGGAGGGCCTTACCTGAGGGAGAGCAGTCTGACACTCAAGGAGAAGGAGCCCAGGCTTCTCTTCTTGAACAAGGATCCAGCTGGGGAGGAAGGAGGAGGAGGATGAGCAGGAGGGACAGGGGTTGGAGGAGGGGCTGGGTGGGATTTAACCCACCAGGAGCTGCTGGGACCAGGGTCTCACCAGGCTCTGCAGGACACTCTCAGTGGAGTTGAATGTGGCTGAGCTGTTGCTCCTGTCTGATGAATACCAGAAGGTGGAGATGGTGACATTGACTGTGAGGGTCTTCAGGTTGTGCCCCAAAGCTGCAAGACGAGAGGAAGAGCGATGGCCATCACTGAGAGCTGACCTGAGACCACACCAGAGTCCTGCATTCATTATCATCTGTCGTCTTCTCTCACAGTGGCACCACCACCCACCCGTGTGGTCACCCAAGTCAG
Organism: Diceros bicornis minor; assembly: GCF_020826845.1. Lineage (NCBI taxonomy): Eukaryota > Metazoa > Chordata > Mammalia > Perissodactyla > Rhinocerotidae > Diceros > Diceros bicornis. Next base: position 1,967,185 of record NW_026691791.1, read on the forward strand.
AACCAGCATATCTGCTCAGATCCTCCTCACTCCCTGTAACACCCATTCACCTTGCACACTCGTCCTCAGATACACTCCATCCCTGTCCCAACTCAAATCTTAACTTCCTTCACCCAGACCAACACCCCAGCAGGCACAGTGGATGCTCTGTCTAAAGGATGTTCTACATGGACTACTACAAGAATCTTTCTGAAATGAATACCTCACTAGGGCCACCACTGCTCTAGTACCACCCATGGCTCCCTATGGCCTTCAGTGTTTAGTTCAACATTCTTGACCTGGCACTCAAGGCTCTACTCAATCTGGCTCCTGCTGATATTTCAGTCTCATTTTATCCATCTACTGCGACTTAAACTTCATGCTTCACGCAACCCAAATTCGTTTCAGTTCTCCCCATATGGCATGTTGTTTCTGGCTGGAGTCTTTGCTCATGGATTCCCCTCTGCCAGGAAAACTCTTCATCCTCTATTTGCCAGGGTCCATCCTACTCATTCTTAAAGACTCCATTCAGGTGAACCTTTCACTAGCAAGCTCTTCCCTTCCAAATTATGCCAGGTGCCACTCCCTGAATCCTCCCACATTGTGTTATAATGGTGTGTTAATTCACAAGACTAGGGGCTCTCTGAGGCCTGACCTTAGGACTGAATCATTGGTATAATATTTGTGATCAGCATGATTGTCCTAAAAGCAGAATTTCACACCCTGTCTTCCCAGCTCCTGGATCACAACTGGCTGGTAGGGGCTGGAGAGCTTCTCTTTCGAAGGAAAAGGCACCCCCAGATACCTGTGGTGGCTTCTGGTGGCACAGGTGTTGATCAAGTATGCAGGGATGTGGTGGCCGGCTAGGGAGCTGTGGAGAGGGCTGTCATCAGGGAGGGACAGAGTGGGAGGAGCTTCCAGGTTCACCCATGCTCCAGCAGTGGCTGTCCCAGGACCACCATTCACAGGTGAAGCATAAATGAGAGTGAGGGGATGGGTCCCTGTGTGAGTAGAGGGATGAGCAAGCCTGTGGATGAGAGAGTGAGATGGGTGAATAAGAGAGACTGAACACAGAGGAAAGAGAGATGGACGGACAGAAAACTGGACAGACGGATAGGATACCTGGAAAAGGAGGACCAAGGGCGGGGCTTCAGGAGAATAAAAGTGAAAACCATGTGGGGTCAGAATGTGGTGGAGAACATGTCTGTGTCTAAGGCTTTCTCACCCTGGGCTGGGACTCTCCACCAGAACCCAAGAGAGAGAGAAGGGATGAGTTAGGACACTTCCAGGTCCTTCCCTCACCAAGCACAGCGGGTGAAGGAGAACAAGTGCTCCCCAACCCCAAATGCGATGAGACCCAGGACATCAGGGCCAGGAATACTCACTGGTGGTAGTCGGGGCTGCGGCTCCATAGGTATAACCTGGGGAGAGAAGGCGAGAGGAGCTGAGCAAGGGTTGGGGTGAACATAAAGGATTAAGGGTGAGGGAGGATGTAGGGACGTTTGAGGGAAAAGCAGAGGGAAAAGCAGAAAGGAAGAGGGGAAGGGTGTTCAGGGAGGTGTCAACGAGGTGGAAGCTGGCTGAACCCAGCGGTCACACCGTGATGAGAAGACTGAACCCTGACCAGAAGGAGAGAGAGATGGATCAAAACTCACTTTAGAGCAACGGAGGCAACACAGAACTTTGACTGGCAGAGAGAGCATGGCTGTAGCCCAGCCCCTCATCACTGATGTAGAAGCTGTCCCGGTCCAGGGTGAGAAAAACAAGGTGGGTGACGCCCAGGTTCTCATGGCTCAGCTCCCAGTAGAGTCGCTCTCTGTCCAGCCCGGGACCTGCGGGGCTCAGAGTGGAAGGTGCAGACGGTGTCCACCCCGCTGGCTGCCCCACCCTTCTCAAGCCTGGTGGAGGAAGAACATGGGGCTGTGCAATACTGAGCAGGTGTCCTTCTGGGTGTGGAAAGTGGGAGAGTGGAAGGGAGGAAGCTGAGGGAGAGGCTGAATGGGCTGCTCTGATGTGTGGAGGGGCTCTCCTCGATGTCTCCCGTCTGAGACAACCCCCTCACAAGTAAGACCTGACTTCCTTTAGGATGCGGAAGGGGGCCTGTGAGTGGCCAAGTGGGGTGAACACACAGACCTGGGTGAGGGGACGCCTGCAGGTCTACACGGACAGCAGCGAGGAGAAAAGTCAGTGCCCTGCGCCATCTGACACATGCAGGCAAGAAAGTACCGTTACATTCTCTCGGTTCTACACTCCAAGGTCTTTTCTTTCTATTTCTTTCCTACTCCACAGCCATCACCGAGACCTAGGGAACAATCATCTCACTCGTAATCTTCTTCCCAACACCTCCTGCCTCATAAGTATTCAATCTTAACCCTCAGGTACATTTTAACCAAAGTGCTTAGACCAAACGCCAATCACATCAGCCATCTGTTCGCATCTCTCCAGAGTGTTCCCACTGGTCTTAGAACAGAGTCCCAAGTCACGCCTGACCTGATCCAGTCTGTCCCCCTCGCTGTTCTGGCTCACACCTCTCCCCCTGTGTTGACTCCGCTCATCCATCCCTCTTCTCAGTTCATGGACACAACAGGCTCTCTGCTTCAGGGATGTCCTCATGCGGGTCCCTCTGCCTGAAACGCTCTCTTGAACATACTCCCACACCCTCACTCCAGTCTACCCTTCAGACCAGCTAAATCCAGTCCCAACTCTAGCTCTCAAGCTAAATATCAGTCCTTCTCAAGAGGGCTTCCCTGCCCCCTCAGGTTGAGTCCCCTTGAGCCAAACTCCCACATCACTCTCATCATTAACTGTCTAAAATCCAAATTCCCAAATACAATATAAATTCCATGGAGGTGGGACAAGGTCTCTCTGGTTCTCCAGGAACCCATGCATGTGGTCCAGGGCCTGGTTTATGAGATGAGGAAACATCCTGGTTTTTCTAGGACTGCCCTGGTTTGAACACTAAACATCCTGTATCCTGGAAAACCCATTCGTTCTGAATAAACGAGGATGGTGGGTCACCATAAATTATACACTCAAAGACTATCTATTGCATGACAAGCACATATTCCCCTCAAGAACGTTACAGGAAAGCTAGAATGAAAAAGGCACACACACACACACACACACAAACACAATTAGTAGAGGCCAACAACTAAATACAAAATCATTTAACAAGATTCTCTGCAACATGAATCACCAGACTGTTCTTCCAGAAAAGATTCAAGAAACAAAGTTAATTCCCTTTAGAAGGCAAGGTGGTGAGGACAGTCTTTTTGGAGACTAGTGCCCTTCCCTTCAATCTACAGTGTTGCTTAGTATTCCTCCAAATGATTTGAAATGTCATAAAGAAAAAAATGCTCAAAATAAATCTGGCTACTGGTAAATTCAATTTTAAATTTGTTATTAATACAAAGTTCCAATCATCTTTTTCCCTGAATGCTCCTTTATTTCAAATTTTTGTGGAGGATTTATAGGACTTTAGAAGTCAAATTGAATGGGTCGTAGGAATGTTGCTGAGTATCCCTGCTAATATTTCCTGGGATGTCTTCTAATACTACATACACACGCAAAACATTTCTGTATTTATATTATATATAAATTCTGACTTTTGAGTATTATGCAAGTAAATCTATATTTTCTACTATAATACACATTTGCAGTAATTTACATTTGTTTCATGTGTTCTTATTTGCATGTAACTGTACTTACTGAAATATTTACCACACAGAACCACCACAGCTTACCATCTTTCCATCCAACAAACATCAATAATTTTTCTCAAGATACCCTCACTCTCAGTGACACCATGTGGTGACAACCCGAGCACAGGAAAGCCCACTGGCAGGTCTTCGGCACAGCGGAGGCTGCCGGAACCTCTTGGTACCAAGTCCACAGGGTACGCACCTGGTCACACAGAAATCCATGGATCAACGAGGACGGGTGGACCCTGAGCCTGTTTTCACCTCAAACTTGAGCTCCACGGATGCTTTTTGTGTCTGAGGGGGGAAAATAAGGCGCATACAAGCTTTTGAGGCCTTTTATAGGGTGTTGGATGGAAAGGCCACCCCATTCACTTTTCTTTTTTTTGTGTTTACTGATTTAATTGTAAGTGTTGGCTGTGACTGGATTTTCCTGATTCCTATCCAGCCACCTGCTGCCCAAGATGGGAGAAAGCAGCTTCGTGCTGTGTGCACTTGAGTCGCTCAACTCACTTGGCTGGACAGAGACTTTTTGGTGACTCTGGACCCTTTAAACAAGCTTGTCATTTAGGGACTTTGTGACTCGCTGACCTGTCAACATTTTCCACACGTCATTCAGGGCTCGGGAGATTTTCAGGCCTGGAGCAGATTTCCCAACCTTGGCACAACTGACATTTGGGGCCGGATAATTCTCTGTCGGGCCGCCCTGGGCCCTGGAGGACAGTGAGCAGCATTCCTGCCTCCCCCTCTAAACGCCAGGAGCGCCCCCATTAGTAACAACCCAAACACCGCCTCCAAAAGCAGCTAAAGCCCCCTGGGGACAAAATCAAAAGGAGGACGGTGACGAGGAGTCTGAGGAGAGGATGGCGGCATCCGAAGCCAGGAGGAACAGCAGCCTCGGGGGCCCTGAGCAAACAGCCCAGGTGAAACGGGGGCTGTGTGGGGATGGAGGGACGCCGGGTCCTGACGGGGCTGCCCAAGGACCAGGCCCCTCCCTGGACCCCTACCCAGCCGGGACTGCCCGCCACTCACTGCGCCCCGCCCCTGAGGGCGAAAGTCCACGGGAATCCGGTTGGAGCCCACAAGACGGGACACACCGCGCAAACACGCCCCATCCATCCAAGGCCCCGCCAGCACTTCCGCTTCCTGTCTCGGGCGGGCATTCGAGGAGGACGAAAGTTTGGGGGCTGCAGTTGAGGCAGCGGGCTGGTCGGGCCTGGCACCCCGGCCTCGGGGGAGGTGTCTAGCTTCTAGAGTGAGTGTCAAGCTGGAAAGCGGGCTGGGTGAGCACCAGGGACAGGGACAAAATCTAGGGGCGTGGCTGTGTGCGGGAACCAGTTCTAACCGTGGGCTGTGGGCGGGGACAAGGGTGTGAGTGACACCAGGCCCAGGGGGCGGTTCTGTGGATGAAACAAGGGTATGGGAGGGGCAATGATCCAGGACCAGGCTGTGGGCGTGGGCCAGGCTGTGGGTGGAGCCAGGCCCGAAAGTTGTGGGCGGAGACCAGTTCCAGGGGCGGGAAGAGGCCGGGGTTGGGCTGGAATAAGTCAGGCAGACTTCACAGGGGGAGGAAATCAGCTCCACGTGCCGGGCTGGAGGCGGGGCTTTCCGTGGACACCTAGACTGCACAGGTAGCTGGATGTTGAACAGCTGTTCTTCAATCCTTTCTCCACGTTTATACAGCCTAATAGAATGATGTGCCTATATTTAGAATTCTAAATTTTTGTGCTTGTTTGTTGTTCTTAATTTCGTTTAAAAATTGGATCATATATTCACATTTCTCTACAACTTGCAGTCCCAAGCCAGTAGATAAGGATATAACGCTATTTTAATTTTAAAAATCTGGGAGGAGGGAGGCCAATACGTCGAAGATGCACGTATAGGAAAACTTCAAAGAGTGGTGCAAAGTCAGTAAAATATTCTCCCTCTACCACTGTCCCCCAGTCCTTTTTCACAGAGATAAACATCCTTTTCTCCTCTATCCTTCCAGACATACTGTGTATATGTGGGCCTGTATATATGTTCAAGACCAAGAGGGATGTCCCCAAGCAAAACCTGAAGCCCATGAATTGTCTCATGCATCAGAAGTTACTGAGAACAGATTTAAGTTTCTGGTGGAAGGAGATGAACCAGTGATGAATCCATAGGAAGACAACAAAGAAACAAGAGAATTTTACCATTTAAACGGTCAAAGGAAAAAGTGAGAAAGAAAATGTATTCATACAATCTGACGTAGCACATCTCTGGATAAGATTCATATGCTATAAAATGGTAAACACTTATGTCATAAAACAGTAGACATTGAATTTTGATTTATCCTAATTCATTAAATAGTTATATTGGGAAAGGGGAATTATGGTTTTTTTTTTTTTTTTTTTTTTTTTGTGAGGAGATTAGCCCTGAGCTAACATCCGCCAATCCTCCTCTTTTTGCTGAGGAAGACGGCCCTGGGCTAACATCTGTGCCTATCTTCCTCCACTTTATATGGGACGCCGCCACAGCATGACTCACCAAGCAGCGCGTCTGTGCGCGCCCGGGATCCGAACCAGCGAACCCCGGGCCTCCGCAGCGGAGCGCGCGCACTTAACCGCTTGCGCCACCGGGCCGGCCCCGGAATTATGTTTTTAACATATGTAAGAACACTTCATGCTGGATTTTTCAGAGAAGGAAGAAACTATAAATACTCAAAAGCTGAAAAATGAAAAAGCTGTATGAGTAGCTAATTTAGAAATACAGATTTTCAACCAGAAAATTAAAGAAATTGTTTTTGGAACCAGAGTCAAGAGCGGGGAAGGTAGCTTTTCGTTATAAGGCTTAAAGTATTATTTGAGAGATGTGCGTATAGACACACATACACACACACACACAGGAGCCTGAATTTGTATTCCATAGGGATCATCTAACTCTACAAAGTGTTTGTAAAAAGGATTCACTTTACAACAGTAGAACGTATTTTGAAAACTACAGACTTCAAGCATAAAAAAAGCTGTCGTCATCCCTGTGGAAAAATGAATAGGACATCACTTTCCCACCGACAGGGTGATAAGCATTTTACATACATTACTCTTGAGTATTTTCACAGCAACCCATAAGGAAGATGGTATTATCTGTCTCCATTTTGCAGATGAGGAAATTGGTGACAGCATATTGCTAAAATTTTCATATAAGTTCTCAATAGATCTTGTTTTATGTTAAAATTGTCTACTGAATTTTCTTTTCATTAATAAAATGATATTTGCCATTATTACAAATAAGCAAAGGATGTGTAGAAACAATTTAGCAAAACGACAGTTTTCTTTTAATATAATTAAATATAGCAATCACTTTATTATTTTTCTGCTCTCTGCCTCACATCAAGGAAGATACTTCCTATCCTAAAGGCTTACTAGAAATCTCTACTAAAAATCAAGTATCAGGGAATACCCATATTACTAAAGTTCCTGAATACATGTGAAAAAGGCATTATACCAAATTTTTGTACAAAAATCTTAGATCATTCACGAACTGATAACAACACAAATCATGATTAGGCAAGGTGTTTCTGTAGAATGACAAATATTTAAACTTTAAACATTTGGAAAGGTAGTTCATTACAGTAACTAATGTGTATAAGAAGAATTTTTTCAAACTCACTAAGTGCCAGGAAATCGTTTGACAAAATGCACTGCAATATTATTCACAATAGCCAAGAAATGGAAACTACCTAATTGTGAATCCGTGGGTGAAAGGATGAAGAAAATCTGGGGTATCCATACAATGGAATATTATTCAGCCTTAAAAATGGAGGAAATTCTGTATTCAGAATTGCTTGACCAGATCATTTCAGTAGCCATGTGTTTTCTTGCTTAGTCCCCTCTGATCCATTCGCCAACCAGGAACCAGGGTGATCCTTTTACAGTAAGCACCATGACGTCTAATGTATCCCTAAAAGAGCTTTTGGAAGTAGACTGCCTGGGTACCAGCTGTGTGACCTTGGTCAATTATATAACCTCTAATATTCCTCATCCATACAATAGGGGTTAATAGTATTGTCTTCATAGCATCGTTGTGAGGATTAAATGAGGGAATACATGTCAGATGCTTAGAGTGCCTGGCACATGGTAAGGCAACATAAAAAATTTAGCTGTAATTATAACCAAATTAAATATTGTGATGGCCTATTAATTAAGTTGAACCATATGAAATTTCTAATATTCAACCATTTTGACCCATTTTATTGTTGAATAAATGATAAAACTCAGTCTAGGTAGGTTGCATAGAGTCAAAAAGGATTGTATAAATGAAAATATTATTAGAAAAAGTAAGCTGAAATAGATTGCTTTGCAATTTACAAAGCAGTTTCTCATACTTTGTTTCATTTAATCTCTATAGAATACTTTTCAGTGTATTATTAACACTGTCTCTGAAGGAGTAACTGACTTGCCCCAAATCACACCACATTAAATAACACAATTAGAGTGGAAAGATCATTTCGTGTATAAATCCTATATGATATTTTGTTTCACCTTCATAATATCATCCGTCCTCTCAAGAAAGTGATGAAATAATGTTGATTCATAGGAACTTAGTCTTAAAGAGACATACTCTCAGATGATAAACACTATGTCTTTGAAACAGGGGTGTTGCGAGAAGAAACTTGGGACCCATGCTTTCTGTATTTTCAAGTCCATGCTTAGAGTTCTGGGAAACAGTCAAAGAAGGGAAAGGGTGAAAAATAGTCCAGAATGAAAAAAGGTTGACGTATATGTAACTTTATTGATCACCTCAAGATTCTCTTTTTGTTTATGGTCTGAGTCACACTACTAGAATACAAATGCTCTTAAGGTAGATCACTGCTATCTTGAAGCAAGGGTAGGCACTGAGTAAATATTTATTAAATGAATGAAAGTGGCCTTGAATACACCTGCTCTTTACTCACCAGAGAACAGCCCCATACCAGGCAAATGGCATCACTAACAAAATTTTAAAAATCATATCCTTATTAGCTCGTAATCATGGATTCAAGGCTCCGATTTGTTTCCTACATGTAAGTCCAGAAGAATTCTGGTGTATTAAGGAATGTTTCCACAGCCTCACTGTAAAATAAAGCAAGAGTTTTTGGCCCATTGATTGCTGGTTCCAGCAGGGCCCATCTCTATACTTACCTCTAAACAATTAACTATAGATTTGTTATCCCAATGAACAGTGATTTGGTATGGAACCTGTTTTATCGGTGTCATGCAAAAGTAGACATTTGGTATGTCTTTAAGTCGTGATATGGATAATAATGTTGATGCAGAGAAAGACAACTAAAAATTCTCTCTGGTGTTTGTCAAGGGCATGTGGGTGAAGGGTATCTAGGAGTCACTGGATTTCAGAACTCAAAAAGACTCGTCCAACTCTTCATGTTACATGTGAAGAAAATGAGGTCAAAAGAAGTTGAGAGATTTGACCAAGACTAATTCTTGGGACTGGAGACAGATCCTCTGATTCTCAGCTGGCCTCATTGTAATAACATCTCCAGCTCCAAACAGCCAAGATAAGCAAGTCTGTTGATTTCCAGCTAGCAATGATTCTCCTTCACGTTTTCACTTTCTGTCTCTTCGAAGCCTGCTCTGCCCTGACAAGGAAATTATCTGATGTTTACACTACACTTAAGAAGAGGAAAATTCTCCTGGCAAACACTGGTATGATTCAGTGTGGCACTGGAGAGCACAGTCATGAAAAAAATGAGAATCAAAAGTATAAGAGGTAAATAATACTAGAGAAGAAGATAAAATCTATTACTTTAGTGGAACATAACTTAAAAGTTTAGAACTGATAAATAAGTGGAATAATGTGAAAGGAAGCTAGATTCCTATATGAAACATCAAAAATACTGTTACATGAGCAAGAATTCATTTAAACATGTAAATAATCATTCCATTCACAAGAGCAATGAATTCTTTAAGATAAGTAGTTAAAATAATTGGAACTGCACATTAGTTATATGAAGAAGATTATAAAGAGATACAAAGCATGTAAAAGCTCTGATTAAATGGAGAGATATGCTATACTGTGACTGAAAGTGTTTTAAAGATCTCAGTTTTTCCAAACATTATTCAGATTCCATATGCTTCAAATCAACTTTTAAAATGATGCTGTATTTGTTTTATAGACTAAATGATATCCATTTGTAAAATAAAACAGTGGACCATCAACTAACATTATTCACAAGTAAATCATTCCAAATGGATTATAGGGCTACAATTAAAAGTAAAAATCCCCCATGTATAACAGTGGTGGATGACAATATAGAAGAATATCCATAATCTTAAAATTAGTGAAGATATTCTTAATATATATGCTTAAAGATGTCTGGTTGAATAGAGGAAGGAGAAAAAGTAAAATGGAAGGTGATATGGTCTCTGATTTTCTTTCAGAGACTTAATCTAGAGAAGGATATTCCAGTCTACGACATTGGTTAAAGAAATAGAAATCTGTGATAATTACACAAATAATGAGAGGACATATATAAATGGTAGCATAAGGTATCAGTTAGCTTCTGCTGTATAAAAAACCATCTGAAAATTTGGTGTCTTCAAATAAGAATAGTTTATTTTTTCTCAAGATTCTGTGAGTTAACTGGGCAGTTATTTTTATCTTGACCAATTGGTGGCTTAGCTGAGATTGGATAGTCTAGTATGGCCTTACTCACATGTCTGATTGTTGACTTGAAGTCACTTGGAGTGATGGAGATGTGCAGTCTATCTAGACTCATTCACATATTGATGGCCTCAAGCTTCCCAAGGACAGCCAGAGAAGGACAAGTACCAACAATGAGCAAGTGTATTTCAAGCCTTTGCTCATGTCATTTGCTAATGTCCCATTGGCCAAAGCAAGTTACAAGGCCAAGTCTACCCAGAGTCAACGTGGGATGCTATGACCAAACAGATAGAGGGAGAGGACTAATGTGTGGCCATTTTCGCAATCTCTCACACATAATTTTAGAGGAGTATTAGTATGAATGTTTTTGTATTTGTTCATTTGAATGTCCGAGGAAGATTGTACAAAGCCAAAAGAAACGTAAAGCAAATAGTTAACTGGAGATGTAAGGTAAGTTTAGTTGATACTTAAAGTGGGTCTGGAAAAATGTGGTAGTTTTGTTGTCAAGTGTATGCGAGTTCTTGTGACCTATGAAAAAAATTTACATTTCGATTATTTTCTCCCTGAATGTGTTTTATTCCTTAACACTTTTGATGTGTTTCTCTCTGGCCTTAGGAAAATAACGTAGCACTTGGGAGCAAAGATGCAGCCTAATAGCCCCACACTTGAGGCCAAGATGGAGAAGACCACCACGGCCACCATGCCCTTGGCGTTGGTGCTGTGGTAGACGGGGAGGAAGGTGACCCAGACACTGCAGACCACCAGCATGCTGAACGTCATGAACTTGGCTTCATTAAAGGTGTCAGGCTGGTTCCAGGCCAGGAAAGCCACAGTGAAGCTGCCCAGGACCAAGAAGCCCAGGTGTCCCAGGACACAGTAGAAGGCAGTGACCGAGCCCTTGTTGCACACAATGAAGATGTGGCCGTGTTCAGAGTGTGCATCTGTGTCAATGAAGGGAGAAGAGGTTCCCAGCCAGATTCCACAGAGACTCAGCTGGATAAAGGAGCAGATGGGAATGATGAAGTTAGGTGCCCCTGACACCAACCACTGCCTCATCCTTCTCCCTGGTGCAGTGACCTTGAAGGCCACAACCACAATCATATTTTTGGCCAAGACACTGGAAACAGCCACAGTAAATACAACTCCAAATGTGATTTGTTGAAGAAGGCAGGTGGCTGGTTGGGACGACTAATGAAGAGTAAGGAGCATAGGAATCAGAGGGTGAGGGAGATGAGCAGGATGTAGCTGAGAGTCTGATCATTGGCCTTGACTATGGGAGTGTCTTGGTGCTTCACAAAGACCCCCAGGACCACAGCTGTGAGGACAGAGAAGCACAGAGCTGTGCAGGCCAGGGCCATCCCCAAGGGGTCCTCATAAGCCAGAAAGATCACAACATTTTGGAGGCAACGATCTTGCCCTCTTTTGGCCTACTGATGATCTGGACACTTCACACAATGATCCACGTCTGGGGAGAGATGCAAAGTGTCCTCAGCCCAGGTTCAGTCACTCTCTCTTATTTGCATGCCCACAAAGAAGGCATTGGGTAAGTTTAAAAACTGTCTTCCTTTGTTGCTCCATGCACCAAATAAGAGCATACTCTGCAGAGAACCATTCCCAGTTAATAGTGCCCATCTTCTTTATGGTAAAGTAAACAAAGCTATTATGCTTCTCAGTATTTTTCTTGCATAATCATGAAAGCACTTTTTTCTCAGCAGAAAACCAAAAGTGCTCCCTGTCTCTCTGAGCTATACCCCTGTAAGCTATGGCCTAGATTTACTCATTCAATGAGCAAGCAGTTATTGGAAAACCTCCATGAGGCAGATAATATGCTACGTTCTAGGGAAACAGAAATTACAAAGTCATAGACCTCACTCCTAGGGAGTTTCAAAATGAGACCCTTTCTACCATCTAAAATGATCTCCAGTACATTTCCTCTTGATTTCACTTCCACCACTTCTGTTAAGATTTTCGTCACTTCTCTCCTATGTTATCATAAGATCTTTTTTCTCTGGTTCCCTGCCCTTGTCCTGCATCACAAGTGATACTTCTACATGTAAGTGGGATCATGTTTAGCCTCCATTAAAAATCCGACAAACTCTTAGGAAGACCAAAAAAGACTGTCTAACCTTGGTCTTTCCTACTTCCACTACCTCTGCTCTGATTTTTAAGATTCCCAAATCTTCCTGTGGTTCTGAAAGTGTTCCGTGCCCACTCATCCCTGCAGGTATAAATACATGTTTTTACTTCTACAGGGGCATTGCTCCTTCCTCTTTAAGTCACCTTAAATTTTCTAACTTTTCATGTTTAGAACTACAATCTGCCTGATGATTTCTGTGGATGGTGTGAGTTCGGGTTGGCGAGTCATTGTCTTCTCCATGAAGACAGCCAATTTACCCAACATGCTTTATTGAAAAGTCTTTCATTTACCCACTCCTCCTCAGTGTTTCCTTGTAAATCAGACGTCTATACATGAGTCCCTATATGAGCAGCTTGTATCTGAACTTACCATTTCGTTCCGTTGATTTTCTTGTTTATCCTCTTGATGAACCTCCTCTATTGTGATGCTATAATACTTGATGTCAGGTAGAGTAAGTACTCCCACTCTATTCTTTTCTTCAAGATTTTCTTAGTTAAGTTTTTCCTTTATCATTTCCATAAGAATTGTGTCAATTGTAATTTCCACAGAACGGGTCAGCATTTTAGCTGCAATTTTGTGGAAGCTGTAGATTAATTTGGACAATTTTGGTAGTTGTTGACTTTTGAGTCTGTTCAGTCACGAACTTGGTTTATCCCTCCACTTCTTTCAGTCTTCCTCTATTTTTCTAAATGCTGTTCTACAAATTTTTGGACAGAAATCTTTTGAAAGTCTCATTAAAGTTATTTCTAGGTACTTCATACTTTAAGATGTTGTAAATGTCATTTTTTAAAATTTAAATTTTGGATGCGTTATGACGGGTAGATGGAAGCAAAATTTTCTATATTAACCTTGTATTCAGCCACCACTAAGCTCAATTAATACATTAATTTACATGGATTTTACATTTATACCATAATATCATCTGAAGATAACATCAATTTTACGTCTTCCTTTGAAGTAAATTATTCCTTTTATTTATTTTCCTGCCTATATTGTATCAGGCAGGACCTCCAGTGTAACGTCTAATAGAGGAAGTGATGTTGAACATTCTTCTCTTATCCTTCCTTTCAACACTGCACCTTAAATGTCCATTCTGTGACTACTGTGTATGGGAGTAAGAGAGTTTCCATCTGTTTCTGATTTTGTAAGGGTTGTTCTGTTGTTGTTGTTTGTTTTAACATATGAATAGGTGTTTAATTTTACTAGTTTTTCTTACAGTTATTGCGATTATTATTTGTCTTTTTTCAGAGATTAGTGTACTGAATTACATTGCATTAACCTAATTTGGTCATGATATGTCCTTCTTGTAGAATATAGCTAGATTTGGAACATTGATTTGATTTGATTTTTTTTTTAGGATAAATGAATTTAATCCAAGAAAGAGAGTGGCCTGTAATTTCCTTTCCTGCAATGAATTTGTTAGATTTTGGTACCAATGTTAAGCTAGTCTCTCATAGTGAGTCAAAAATTTTCTGTTTTTCCTATTCTCTGGAAGAGTTTGAGTAGATGTATATTATTTTTTTCTTGAATATTTGGGCAGATTCATCAGGTTTGTATCAAATAAATAGCTTACAATAAAATTTTGTAGAAATGTTTTAAAGTATGGTCTCAATTTCTCTAATAGGTATGGCAATATTCAGATTTTTCATTTTTTCGTGAGACGGTTTGGTAACTTTTATTTGCCTGGAAATTTGTGAGTTTCCTCTAAATTTTCATTGTATCAACATTATGTTATTTATGTTTTCTTCATGTTCAAAATTTTCCATATTATCTGCACAGATTACTCCTTTTCAGCCTTGGTATGTTTTTGTTGCAAATTTTCACTTTTGTTGAACACTAGTACTAGGATTTTATTGAGTATATTTGTCATTTATTAGAATCTAATTTATTTTTATTTATCCTTTTGATGTTTGTCTTTTATTTTGTTAACACTTCCTCTAATATTTATCATTTTGTGTTTTCTATTTTCCTTACGTTTAATTTTCTGCTCTTTTTCTAGCTTGTCATGAATGCTTACAACTTAGAAATTCAACCTTTCTTTATTTAAATATACAAAATAATATATAAATATATATAATCTAGGATTATACATTTCTCTCTAAGGATAGTTTTAACTCCACCACATAAGATTTGATGAATGGTATTTTTAATTGGAAATACATTCTAATTTCCATGATAGTTTACTCATTAATCATCGGTTGTTTACAAGTGTATTTATTAATCTCCAAGCATGTAGGAATTGAAGTTAGTGGACGTAGTGTTCTTTAGATGTGTGTATGGAACATATACCAAAACTTACCACACGACAAATATGCACGTGGAAGCTTTATCCAAATTGACGATATGCCAGACTATATCATCAATCTCAGTACATTTCAAAAAAATTGAAATTATACAAAAGATGTTGTGAAATTAAGCTTCAAAATAAGATAATGCCACCATTGAGGGGATTCCAGCATTGCACCATTTAATATCATAAATCTGAGTAATTCCAAGATGTTAATTATGGTATGAAAAATCTTCAGTGTTGGTTTTCTGTCCCTCTTCTACTTTATGATCCAACTCCCAAACCCACATTTTCTGGGTTATAGTCATGTTGAAGCTTTTCTGAGCTCCCTAGAATATTAAATGCAGGGTTAATTTGCCAGTTTCTGCCATTTCTAAGAATTCCACCAAGAATTTAATCCACCTTCATTAGTCTGACATAATACTAATGCTACTGCCTCTATGAAGAAGTCCATGAGAGTTGCCTCCCCACAAATATATATACTATCACTTATTTCATCCCATGGGTCTCTGCGTACCTATATTGCAGCCCTATGTCACCACCTTGAATTCACTTCACTGCATGTTGTCTCCCCTACTCACATGCGAACTCTAGGACATCAGAGAAAAGATGTATGTACTCATTGAAGGAAGCTGGACGCTAAGCACGTTGCATACCATGTAAATACTTACCCCTTAAATCAAACACAAACTTTCTGAGCTCTAGCTCTGTGTCAAGAACAGCACCAGACTCTGGAAAAATAAGGATTTGTTCAATGTGATCTAAATGTAGATTTAAAGAAGATGAAAAGTAAGGACTTATGATACCATGTGTTAGATTCCATGAGAAAGATTTATGTTTGGTTTCTGTGGAGTGGTCAAAAAGGGTTTCCTTGAGATGATAATGCCTGCAATGATGCTAAAATGAGTCAAGCAAGCTAGTTCAATGTAGAGAGTGAGTGTATCTTTCTGGGTGGAAATGATAAAAAAGTTGGCTTTTTTGGCTATAAAAGTTAAATTACTAAATGGAGGAAGGAAACATTTGGACCCTGCAGTCCTCATCCAGAGCTTTTCCGTTTCTTTGGGAGAACGGTGCATACAAAAGAGCGGTGGAGAGCCAGCCCTGATAGCCTAGTGATGAAAGTTCAGTGCTCACCACTTTGGTGGCTCCGGTTGGTTTCCTGGTCATGGAATCACACCATCTTTCTGTGAATTGCCATGCTGTGGTGATGGCTCACATAGAAGAACTAGAATGATTTACAACTAGGATATACAACTATGTACTAGGGTTTTGGGGGCAATAATAAAAGAGGAAGATTGGCAACAGATGTTAGCTCAGGACAAATGTTTCCCTTCAAAAAAAAAATAAAATAGAAGTGGAGAAAGTCGCTGCAAGGCATATCCTCACCTATCTCATTGGAAATCTCATTCTCTGGGAAAGGAATGCAACCAAAACAACATGCAGACTTGCTCTCCTGAGGGGTCTTCCTGAATCCCGGGCTGCAACTCTCACTGTATACAGAGTGTGGAGTCTGGAGAAAATCAGATAACACTTGGTAACAGCTGTGACTTTTACCTAATTTTCAAGTAACTAGAGTGTTTTAGAGTATTGGGCCATAACAAACTGAAGCTTGAAATATCTAAATCCAATTCATTGGTTGGATGCCATGCTTATTGTATGATATAAAAGACTGATACACCTCAGACGTATTGTAGGTTTGTTTCCAGAGCACCGCAACGAATCAAATATTGCAATAAAGAGAGTCACACGAATTTTTTGATTTCCTAGTACATAAGGAAGCTATGTTTACACTATACTGTAGTGTACTAAGTGTGCAAAAACATTATCTCTAAAAAACATGTACATAACTTAATTTTTTTTAATTATTCCTAAAAATTACTAACCACCTTCTGAACATTCAGCAACTTGCAGTCTTTTTGCCTGTGAAAGTCTTGCTTCGATCTTGGATTATTGGTAAAAGAAAAAATTACTTCAGTTGGAAGTGAATTGTTAAATTCCCATATGTGGCCTTTTATGAAGCTCTGAGGGGGTACAAAACCCCAACAAGATTTTGGTTATTCATGTGTGGTGTAAGTAATTGTGATTGGGATCAACCCCTCTCAGTAATTCCTTTGGCACACTCAATCACCTCCTCAGATAAAGACACTTCTTGACCACGTGGAGCATGTTGGGAATATTCTTCTACTTTCACCATAAGTCTAAGACCTTCTGAAAATTCCAAGAGTTGAGAATAGTGTACTCTTAATCTGATTTTCCTCCTTCAGCCAAATTCACTGTGTCACCAGCAGGATTGTTAAATTCTATGTTCCTCAGAAAGTGGTGCAGCTAGAAGTGACACATCATCCTGCGGTGAAGTAGGCCCAGGTGTTAAAGAGAAAAACCCTGAATTGAGGACAGTCTTTCATTGTCTGTAATCCTTGCTTCATAATGTAACTTTATTACAAGTATCCAATGAAGTAAAGCAAATGAAAGCATATGGAGAACTACAATAGCATAATGTTTCTAAAATATCAGGTGGTTTCAAGAGAAAATGCCTAAAGACAAGAATATCAAGATGACCAGTGGTGATAGGATTCAGACAAATCTCAAGTACAAAGTCCAATCTAGCCACGCTCATGCACTCTCTGAATTTTCCCAGACCATCAATCTGCAAAATCATGTTAGCAATACCTAAAGTGGTTGCAGAATTAAATGAGATCATTTATGTAAAGTATTTACCATCATGTTCAGCACCAGATAGGCACGGAAAGGACAAGTTCTCTTCTTCTTGTCATTGAGGAGCTGCATGGGAGAAGGCTGGATAATCCCTATTGAAACAGTAGGCAAGCAGGATGTTGGGATCCTTTGTAACACAAAACATTGATTTTGACTCATAGCTCACTTTCTCGTTGCCACTAGAACCTTCTTGTTGATGACTTACTACCCAGGAAGATTTACCTCCTAGAGAGTGAAACAAGTACAGAAACTCCTCTGCTTTTCATGGAGAAAGAATCCTAACTTCTTGGTTTGAACACCTATGGAAACCCATAAGAAAGTCACTTTTACAAGGGTACATGCTGTTAAGTGGAAGAGACTTTACTTGCCAGGGAGAAAACACCAGATCTTCCCCACTTCCCATTGGCTGAATTTCTGGACGTTGAAGAAGCATCTCATGAAGGCTCCAGGCCACAGCATACACAGCATTGTACACATTGTAACTCCATTCAGTCATGGTCGTGTCAAATATCTGCCAAGGCAGCCATCCCAAGGAGGCACTGGGTGAACAATTCTCCAGTGTTTTACATTCAGGCTCAGAAACGGTGCAAGGAATAAAGGGGTACCACAACATAGTGAGGTAAATGTCTTCTGGATATTTGGTAGGGTTAACTGTCTGGATAAAATTTTCAAAGCCAGAGACATCACTAGGGTGGTGTCAAAAAATGAGAGTCCCATGGAATGAGTCAAGGACGAAATCGCTCTCACTGTGGATAAAATCCCACTCTGATGCCGTGACCCAGACTTTCCATATCACTAAATACTCCCAAGTAGAAAAGCTCAAGCTTACGAGAGAGTCGGCATCACCTTAAATGATAACCACACTCCCTTCTGTTTCTTCTACTTGCAAATCATATGGCCAGGTCATTGAGGAATATGACCTTTCAGTGACAGGGATCATTTCCACAAAGGCTGCACAGATTCCATTCTTGTCCATCTCTCCTCTCAAGTCTGAGAGAAACTCAACATCTTTCTTGTCTTCTGAGATGACCAGCCCCACCCAGCTCCAACTGAAATGAAGCAGCAAAGAGACCATGCCAATGGCTAGAGATGTGTCCCTGGGGGCCATCTGATAGAGAGATGGAAGCTACTCTTCATCATTCAGGATAAGATCACAAGGACCATATGTAAGCTAAAAGGAAAAGACAATTGGAAGCAATATGAAGATGAGGATTGGCAAAAACCACACTCTCAGTCCTGAAGGCTGTTCAACAACACTTGGAGGTGGTAGAAGGGGACAATAGATCATTTCATTTTCTAATCATTTTCCACTCCCTGAAAGCTTTCTAGAAAATAAGATCAGTAGACTTCCAGGAAACTGCTTTATCTCCTTCCCCCTCAGCCTTCTCTCTACTCCAAAGAAAGGAAATGTCATACCCCACCAAGATCCTGTACACGTGCCCTTTGAGATCATATCCTTTGAGAGATGCACAAACCCAGTCTTCTCCTCTCCTCCTATTTAGGCACCTGAGAATGACACCAAAGGAGACATGGTTTCATCTCTCCCCATCCCACCCAGTCTTACCTGTGGAAATTTGTACAGATCCAGCAGTGTTCCAATCTGGGCAGAAATTGCCCATGTGGTTCCCGTAAGGACCGCTAGAGACTTGCTCTCTCTCCTGCAGTTGTAATTAGGGATGTCCTTGCCCAACCCCGAGAATCAAATCAGGGAACTCTCCACTGGCCTCCGTTCACTGGGCAGGGCATTATAGAGATCAAATCCCAGAGATATGTTGGGCAAAATATGAGGGTTCCCGTTGATTTCCTCAATGGCAAAAACCAAGGCCAGAACATACTGGTAGATCTTGTACTGAAACCTGCATGGAAGGATAGGGATCCTTAGGGAAAATACTCAAAATGATTTCCTTCAAATGCAATACAATAACTTCATTCAAATGAATTTGCTATTGACTCGAAGGTCTGTGGCAACAGGTGGCTCTCCTGAAGCCTTATAATTTATAACTAAAGAAAATAACATGACTCCAGCTGTGGAATGTTCTTAGTGAATTCCACACTCATGAAGGTAACTGGTTAAGTACACAAAAGAAAGTACAATGAATGGAAAAACAGATCACATTCAGATTAGATTTGTAAATGGCTCTTTGGTTCAGGAGGCAAAATGTTTGTTTATATGAGCACACCATTAATTCCTTCCTAGAAGAGCAACAATCTTAGCATGAGATTGGGGATAGCCCTGGGGAGGAAGAATAATCGCAACTGACATGTGCGTGACAAGCATAGACGCATGACATGTGCAGGTTGAGAATGGTGCAACAGAAAGCTGTCAATCAAATTGCCTAAGCCTCTACCCCCTCAAACCTGTGCATCTGCCACCATCAAAAGCCAGGAAACTAAGGTGAACTTCAGAGATCCAATGAACGAGGAATCATCAACAGGCAGGAAAAATTGAAAGAATCAAGAAGAACTGAAAGGACTAGAAACACTTTGGAATCTAAGAGAGACAGCATTGTAAAGTTTAAAAAGCTTCTCATCCATTTCTTTTTTTTTTTATTGATGTTTTAATGGTTTCTAACATTGTGAAATTTTGGGTTGTACATTTTTGTTTGTCCATCACCATATATATGACTCCCTTCACCCCTTGTTCCGACCCCCCACCCCCCTCCCCACATCCCCTCTGCCCTGGTAACCACAGTCCAGTTTTCTCTGTCCATGTGTTGGTTTGTTTATATTCCACATATGAGTGAGATCATACAGTGTTTGTCTTTCTCTTTCTGGCTTATTTCACTTAACATAATACGCTCCAGGCCTACCCATGTTGTTGCAAATGGGACGCTTTTGTCTTTTTTTATGGCTGAGTAGTATTCCATTGTATATATATACCACATTTTCTTAATCCAATCGTCAGTCGAGGGACACTTAGGTTGCTTCGACTTCTTGGCTATGATGAATAATGCTGCAATTAACATAGGGGTGCATAAGCCTCTTTGGATTGTTGATTTCATGTGCGTTGGATAGATTCCCAGTAGTGGGATGGCTGGGTCCTAGGGCATCTCTATTTTTAATTCTTTGAGGAATCTCCATACCGTTTTCCATAGAGGCTGCACCCATTTGCATTCCCACCAGCTGTGTATGAGGGTTCTTGTTTCTCCACATCCTCTCCAACATTTGTTGTTTTTTGTCTTGGTGATTATAGCCATTCTAACGGGCGTAAGGTGGTATCTTAGTGTTGTTTTCATTTGCATTTCCCTGATGATTAATGATGTTGAGCATCTTTTCATGTGCTTATTGGTCATCTGTATATCTTCCTTGGAGAAAGGTCTCTTCATTTCCTCTGCCCATTTTTTTTTTTTTTTTTTTTTGTGAGGAGATCAGCCCTGAGCTAACATCCGCCAATCCTCCTCCTTTTTTGCTGAGGAAGACGGCCCTGGGCTAACATCCGTGCCCATCCTCCTCCACTTTATATGGGACGCCGCCACAGCATGGCTTACCAAGCAGTGCATCGGTGCGCGCCCGGGATCCGAACCAGCGAACCCCGGGCCGCCGCAGCGGAGCGCGCGCACTTAACCGCTTGCGCCACCGGGCCGGCCCCTCCTTTGCCCATTTTTTGATCGGGTTGTTTGTTTATTTGCTGTTCAGTTGTGTGAGTTCTTTATATATTATGGAGATCAACCCCTTGTCAGATGTATGTTTTGCAAATACTCTCCCAGCTGGTTGGTTGTCTGTTCATCTTGATTCTGGTTTCATTTGTCTTATAGAAGCTCTTTAATCTGATAAAATCCCACTTGTTTATTTTTTCTTTAGTTTCCCTAGTCTGGGTAGGCATGTCATCTGAAAATATTCCTTTAAAACCAATGTCAAATAGTGTGTTGCCTATATTTTATTCTATGAGTTTTATAGTTTCAGGTCTCACCTTCAGGTCTTTGATCCATTTTGAGTTAATTTTTGTGAATGGCGATAGCAGATGGTCCACTTTCATTCTTTTGCATGTGGCTGTCCAGTTTTCCCAACACCATTTATTGAAGAGACTTTCCTTTCTCTATTGCATGTTCTTAGCACCTTTGTCGAAAATTAGCTGTCCGTATATGTGTGGTTTTATTTCTGGGCTTTCAATTCTGTTCCATTGATCTGTGTGTCTGTTTTTGTACCAGTACCATGCTGTTTTGATTACTATTGCTTTGTAGTATGTTTTGAAGTCAGGGATTGTTATGCCTCCTGCTTTGTTGTTTTTTTTTAGGATTTCTTTAGCTATTCGTGGTCTTTTGTTGCCCCATATAAATTTTAGTATTCTTTTTTCTATTTCTGTGAAGAATGTCATTGGGATTCTGATTGGGATTGCATTGAATCTGTAGATTGCTTTAGGTAATATAGACATTTTAACTATGTTTATTCTTCCAATCCACGTGCATGGGATATCTTTCCATTTCTTTATGTCATCATGGATTTCTTTCAATAATGTCTTGTAGTTCTCATTGTATAGGTCCTTCACCTCCTTGGTAAGATTTATTCCTAGGTATTTTATTCTTTTTGATGCAATTGTAAATGGTATTATCTTTTTGAGCTCTCTTTCTGTTAGTTCATTATTAGCATATAGAAATGCAACTGATTTTTGTAGATTGATTTTGTACCCTGCAACTTTGCTGTAGTTGTTGATTGTTTCTAATAGTTTTACAACAGATTCTTTAGGGTTTTCTATATATACAATCATGTCATCTGCAAATAGTGAGAGTGTCACTTCCTGGTTACTTATTTGGATTACTTTTATTCCTTTTTCTTGCCTAATTGTTCTGGCCAAAACCTCCAGTACTATGTTGAACAGGAGTCGTGAGAGTGGGCAGCCCTGCCTCGTTCCTGTTCTCAGAGGAATGGCTTTCAGGCTTTCCCCATTGAGTATGATGTTGGCTGTGGGTTTGTCATATATGGCCTTTATTATGTTGAGGTACTTTCCTTCTATTCCCATTTTATTGAGAGTTTTTATCATAAATGGATGTTGTATCTTGTCAAATGCCTTCTCAGCGTCTATTGAGATGATCATGTGGTTTTTATTCTTTGTTTTGTTCATGTGATGTATCACGTTGATTGATTTGCAGATGTTGAACCATCCCTGCGTCCCTGGTATAAATCCCACTTTATCATGGTGTATGATCTTTTTAATGTATTGTTGTATTCAGTTTGCCAATATTTTGTTGAGGATTTTTGCATCAATGTTCATCAGCGATATTGGCCTGTAATTTTCTTTCTTTGTACTGTCTTTGCCTGGTTTTGGTACCATTTCTTATTTAAACAAATATTAAATTAAAATTAATCCTTAACATCTTTAGCAGCACCTATTCCTGATAACCCATATTATATTCATCTTTTCTACAGACTTTCTACACAAATAACTCCAAACCAAAGAAAATTCTTTGTATTTTTATTGCCTGGGATCTGTAACCCCATCAAGAATAAAATAGAGCAGTCACTTGTACTTATTTCAAGTGTTCTATTATTTGAGGATTGATTAGTACCCTAGTTCATGCTCACTGCTTGTTAATGCTCCCCTTGTCCTTGTGAAGAATAGGTTTTCTTCACTTGTTGGGTATAGGGTTCAATATGTATCCACTAAATCAAACTTGCTAATTGGTTTTTCAAATACTCTATTAATAGATATGTGTTATTCTTTGTCTCAGAGGAATGTTGAAATTCTTCACTATGAAGATATATTATTTCTACCTCTCATCTTCTTCTGCCTTCTTCTCCTATACTTCATCCTCCTTCTCCTCCTTTTGTTTCTTCTGTCTTCTCCTTCTTCTCCTTCTCCTCCTCTTCCTTCTCCTCCTTCCTTTCCGAGTTGAAGCTATATTATCTTCACATGACATCGTGTGTAGTACAACAACGACTATATCTTCATGATCAGTTGAACTTATATACCATTGGGAATTAACCACTTACTTCTCAATGATGGTTTTTTCCTCATCTGTTTTATCTCATATTATTATAGCTACCCTGGGTTGATTTTTGATTGGTAGTTTACTAGCATATGTTTATATGTCCTATTCTATTTTGAATTTCTAGTTTTCCATGTTTTTTAGTTTTCACAAGTCCTGTAAACAAGATACAGTTACGTTTGTCATTGTCCCATCAAATTTAACAATCTGTATTTAACTAGAGAATGTATTCCATTTACATTTGTTGTGACCATTGATATCCTTGTTTTGCCCCCATTATCTATGTTTTCCTTCTATTTTTTCCACAAGATTTATTATGTTATTTCCCTTTAAAATTTATTGATTTTTACTTGTTTTGCATATTCTATTGTATCTCCTCTATTTGGGTCAGAGTTATATTCTCTGCTTCTATTTTACCACCAGCCCACATTGCCTGAAGTGGATATAATTTCTCATCTCGTGAGAAATTTATAGACCCTTTAACATTCAGTTTTACCCTCATGACTCACTTGTTTTTGTTGTACAGTATTATATTTCTCCTTTTTCTTTATTCCCTCGCATCATCTCTATATCTACCATATCTTTCATGTTTTCTACTTCCTTGTCTATCTATGCTGCATTCTGTTTCCTTCAGAATTCAAATTTAGTTTTGTATTCTCTCTTCTGTTGTAGAACCTATCTGTGGAGATTTGAAACTCAACACTTAACTCTTTTTCATCTCTTAAAGTTCTATAAGGCCCTTTGGCAAATATGTCAGATAATTTCTAGAGTCTCCTGTTTGATTTTGTTATTCCAATTTTTCTGGTTCCATTTTTTATAAACAGTTTATACACAGTTATTTTATATCTTGAAGTTGGTAAATCTCATATTTGAGGTTTTACTGTTTAAATCTATTGTTTTATTTTTAATTTTCTTATGTGTTGATGACACTTATCGACAATGACATGTATTCCTTATTTGTTTGGTGAACTTTGATTATGAGCTCATTTTTGTATGATTTTAATGTGTACAGAATGAAAGGCTTTAGTTTAGATCCTTTCCTCCAGAAAAGAATGTCACTGGTTTCGGCTCACAGTCATGTGCGTTGACACCAAGCTAAGTGACATTTTTGTGTGACTCACAAGTAATCTGTGACTCCCGGATTCTTTCCTTCAAGTCATTTATGACACAAAGACAAATCCTTTCATTATAGGATCATACTGACCTGTGACCACTGGGTAAATCCAAATTTGTCTAACGCTTACAGTTTCCTTCTTCTGTCCTTTGAGATTTGGCTTACTTCATGTGAACTCAAGAATGCAATAAAATTATATTTTATGGAAGATATTGTTATGTGGAGGGAAACTCCTTCAAGGTATCTAGTCCTCTATACTCATAGTATTTCATTCTTTAGGATACTCCTTTGGATTTCTTTCTTTTAATAGAAGTTCTTTCTTTAAGTTGAAAAGAAAATAAATGTTACAATCAAATGTGTGAGCTTGGGGGCATAGAAATAATTTACATGCTATTCAACAAAATTAGTTTATGATATAGAACATTTTACAGACCAGTAATGTACGTATGGATTAGGTACATTTAATTGAAAACCTCTATTTAGAACATATTTAATCAAATTTTAGGAGAAGAATCATTGAGAGACACACTCCAGGAACATTCTGTTTCTGTGAGATGCACACATACTATACATATACCTGATGGTCATGTGACAAGCCATGATATGGCGAAATGTAGTTCAACTTAGTTCAGATGTGATATGATCAATTAAACTTAAAGAAGGGAGGATGTCCAGAATGTCCAGAAGCCCCATGTGTTTCCAATATTAGAGCGTTAAATGCTGAGAACAAGGAAGAATGGTGCAGGTGTTGTAAAAATACATTGCAATCTCTAAAGAGCAGAGAGCAGCATCCATATTAAACTTATTGCAGATTGTGTCAGTTTTCTGAAAATAAAACACCCCTTTCTGAGGAAAAATGAAGAACATTTGCGTGTCAGTTGAGGCCTCCAATTGCTGAGGTGGAGTTAGGAGTACAAGAAGTTTATTGTGGCATAACACCTGTGAAGAATCAAAGGATTGGGGAGGGACAGCCCTACACTGAGACACGGAATTTACTGCCTGTGAAATGAAAAAAAATAAGGAATATTAGGCAGGGGAGCTTCCAATCACAATATGGAGATGCCAGTCCTTCAGCCCCACCCGAAACCTACTGAATCAGAATATCTGGGGTGGGGTCCAGCACTCCTTCTGTGTTTTAACAAGCCCTGCAGATCATTCAGATCCTTAATCAAGCTTGAGGATGACGGGTTTCAAAAAAAAACACCACACCAAATAAGTGAACACTGAAAAAGTAAAACAATTGTCTAAGTACTTTGTGTTAATGTGATTTATAAAAAATGCAAAATACAAACAACTTTAAAGAATGTGCATGAAATTTAAAACCATCTTGAACCAAGTGCTTAATCTATACCTAGAAACATTGGATTTGGAGAAAAAGAAAAGAAGTAAAATACTAATTAATTTTTCATCTAACATTGATGAGTCAGTGAGGCAAGACTTCAGATTCTGGGTTCTTCTTATTTCTGAAATTAAAAATATTGTGAAATAGGGGCCCTCCTGGTGGTGTAGTGGTTAAGTTTGCACACTCTGCTTTGGTGGCCTAATGTTCATGAGTTCGGATCCCTGGTGCAGACCTATGCACTGCTCATCAAGCCATGCTCTGGCGGTGTCACATATAAAGTAGAGGAAGATGGGCATGGTTGTTAGGCCAGGGCCAATTTTCCTCAGCAAAAAAAAAAAAATCTAAAATAGAATGTGAGAATGATCTATATATTCAACACAGTGGAGAAAAGTTTAATAGGGAAATTACTTTAAATGGAGCAAAACTAGGAAAAAAGAAAAAAAACAAAGTACAAAAAAATAGAACCACAGAGATAATGCTATGTATATCAGTTATACTATACTGAAGTTACTTAAATCATTTTTTCAATATTGAATGTTACTCTACATTCCATGAAGACATAGGAAACTAACACTGAACGTAGATGCTGAAAGAAAGGGGATTGTCAGTAATAGCCCATACACGTGCTCACAAAAGTAAAGCCACAACTAATATGAAACTTTTATATATGAATGTGTATAATGGTACACATATCTGAAGGCAAAAGATTTAGGGACTAAAAGGTGGTTAGCAGTCAAAAAGTATGTGTTCAATCATATATTAAAAAAAGGATTTTAAAAATATGAAGTAAAGTGAACCTAACTACAACCATAGTAAGAGTATTCAACTAACTTCTCAGTCTTTGTCCAAAAAAAAGTCAATATAGGAATCGTATATATTGTTAATCTTGATTTATCATTAATTATTTTTGGAGCATACACACACACATACGCCTGCATATAAATCTCAAACTTCCTACTCCGTAGCAAAGAAATAATATTATTTTAAAATTAGGTCCTATCCTCGTCCAACAAGCAATTTCTACATAGTAATCAATTCCTGAAGCCACCAGAAGAGAGATACATGGCCAACCACAGAAATTCTGACTCAGTAGCTCATCAGAGGAACAGGCAGATTTGAAATCCAGTTTCTTAACAAACTTGCACGCAAAAATGCTCATTAACTGCCAACATATCTTAAACATATCAGACAATTTATAAGCCAATAATCACTCTTATGAATAACTCTTTGGTGAAACAGGAAATAAAACCATTGATTAGCAAGGATACCTGGAGAGAGAGGAGAGAGAAAGGAAGAAGAGAAGAAAACTCTCTGTTCTGAAAGGAAATATCTGTGCAATAAATATCTTGAATAGTAAATAAAAATGAAAGTGAATTAAACTCTCAACTCAAAAAAAGGAGAACGGAGAAAGAAAACAAAAAATATAATTTAGAAAGAGAGATAGAAGCAGAAATAAGAGTATAAAACTAGTATAAAATAAGTCCAGAGGAAAAGTAATCAGTCACTCTGATTCTTTGGGAAGCTCAATAAAATAGGCATCATACAGACAAGTCTGATAAAGAAAAACTATTTGGGGAAGACAAACATCAACAACTTTATGTGAGAAAATCGGACAAGGTGCGAAGTCAGAGAGAATGTTGTGCATCTGCACGTGGAGATGCCTTTTGGGATCTCAGTGATAAAGCTGCTTTTTAAATGAAACTGGAATTACTCAAACTGGCTCAAATAGAAAATAGAAAATTTTACAAATGTTCTTTATGGTTTCAAGAGAGTTTTTAAGAAAGAAAATTCCAAATATATGGTGGATTAGA
>NW_026691792.1:0-45004 GCF_020826845.1 Diceros bicornis minor
TGAGGGACCGACCAGCTCGGGGCTGTCGGGGGCAGAGAGAGAACCACCCCTCCGCCCTTTCCCTTCAGGTTCTTAGGGCTGGCCAAATCCTTCCCAAGACAGCTTGTCTGGAGAAAATCAGACCCAGCTGAAGAACATGTGTCCATGGGGGAAACCCGGGAAACTGAGTCTCCCCACACAATAGCAGAGATTCTCATCTTGCATCCTCTCCTGAGCTAATGACAAAGGTGGATGTCCCGGGTGGGTGGGCCTGTGGAATGGGAGAGGGGAGGAAGTCTATTGTCATGCAGAGGGACATGGAAAGACTTGTCTGAAGCTTATGCCCTGCACTGGGGTCAGGTCGAGGAAGGGACGGCACAGAGGTGAGGCAGGAACCAACCGGCCTCTCTGTGGTGGGGCTGGCCCCGGGGCAGGCGTGGGGGTGATGGCTGGAAGTGGGATGGCGCGTGAGTTGGCACCAGCCAGCGGTGGAGGCAGAGACTCAGAGGTCAGGGATCTCTCTCTCTGTCTCTGTCTCTCTCTCTCTCTCCCTCAGGGAGCTGAGGAGAGTAAGGTGGCGCCCCCTGCCCACCTCGCCCTACCTCTCCATGGGCCCTTCTTTCTCTGGCCGCTCCGGGAGCCCTGCGGGCTTGGGTTCAAGCCCCCACACACCGCACAGGCCAAAGGGCGCATGCGCGACCGCCGGGGCCTAGGGCTGGCTCGGCGGGGGCGGGGGGGTCCTCAGTGAAGGCCCCGCCCTCCCTCCAGGCTCTGACCCAGCTGCAGCTCTTCCATCGCCGCCCTTCTGGACTCGGCTTCAGCTGTCTCCCTCCCCTCCCCCACTCCCACTCAGCTTGCAGGCCGCTTCCCTGCCTTGAAAGCATTGCTCTGGCCTGAGGGCCACAGACCTACTGGGCTTCAAGCTCAAGGCTCTGCCTGGGCCTGCTGCTTCGTCCAGGGGCTCATTTTTTCCTGGAAAGAACAAAGCCATGGCCTCACCCCACGCCTGCACTTTGCCACGGCAGGCAGCCCAGATGTAGGAAAGGCTGTGTGGAGTCAGAAGTGCCCGAGACAGGCAGATGGCACCAGAGGGTTTGGGGGCCAGGGCGCAACTGGGCTAGCCCCTCCTCCCGGGAGTCGGGGGAGGCCCGGCCTTCCTAGTGCCCAGGCCACGGCTCCGGGGAGAAACCCGCCATGGAGGGCACGCGGGTGAGGCCCTCTGCCTGAGGTGGCAGGGTGTCACGCCAGGGGCCACTGCAAGCCTGGCTCGGCTTGCCTGCTTTCTCCAAAGGAGGCTGGCCGACCAGCCGAACCTGGCACCTGGGCCAGGCCCCTTCCAAGGGGGACGAAGTTCCAGAGGATAGAGCCCTGGGGGCGGCTGCCAAGTCTCCTGGGGCGTGTGCTGGGCCCCCGTCAGAGGAGGAAGCAGCCTGGTAAACGGTGTGCCAGGCCTGAGATCTGGAGGCCTCCCACACCCGGGTCCCTGTCCTGCCCAGGCCCCCCGAGGGAGGACGATGGTCGGGCAGTGGCGAGCGGGGTGGGGCTGGCGCCGAGCCTGCCCTTGGATGCCCCGGGGAAGGGCGCCGGGGGATGGGCTGCCCTGGCCAGGGTCTGAGGGACCGACCCAGCTCGGGGCTGTCGGGGGCAGAGAGAGTAACCCCCCTCCGCCCTTTCCCTTCAGGTTCTTAAGGGCTTGGCCAAATCCTTCCCAAGACAGCTTGTCTGGAGAAAATCAGACCCAGCTGAAGAACATGTGTCCATGGGGGAAACCCGGGAAACTGAGTCTCCCCACACAATAGCAGAGATTCTCATCTTGCATCCTCTCCTGAGCTAATGACAAAGGTGGATGTCCCGGGTGGGTGGGGCCTGTGGAATGGGAGAGGGGAGGAAGTCTATTGTCATGCAGAGGGACATGGAAAGACTTGTCTGAAGCTTATGCCCTGCACTGGGGGTCAGGTCGGGAAGGGACGGCACAGAGGTGAGCAGGAACCAACCGGCCTCTCTGTGGTGGGGGCTGGCCCCGGGGCAGGCGTGGGGGTGATGGCTGGAAGTGGGATGGCGCGTGAGTTGGCACCAGCCAGCGGTGGAGGCAGAGACTCAGAGGTCAGGGATCTCTCTCTCTGTCTCTGTCTCTCTCTCTCTCCCTCAGGGAGCTGAGGAGAGTAAGGTGGCGCCCCCTGCCCCACCTCGCCTACCTCTCATGGGCCCTTCTTTCTCTGGCCGCTCCCGGGAGCCCTGCGGGCTTGGGTTCAAGCCCCCACACACCGCACAGGCCAAGGGCGCATGCGCGACCCGCCGGGGCCTAGGGGCTGGCCTCGGGGGGCGGGGGGGTCCTCAGTGAAGGCCCCGCCCTCCCTCCAGGCTCTGACCCAGCTGCAGCTCTTCCATCGCGCCCTTCTGGACTCGGCTTCAGCTGTCTCCCTCCCCTCCCCCACTCCCACTCAGCTTGCAGGCCGCTTCCCTGCCTTGAAAGCATTGCTCTGGCCCTGAGGGCCACAGACCTACTGGGCTTCAAGCTCAAGGCTCTGCCTGGCCTGCTGCTTCGGCCAGGGGCTCATTTTTTCCCTGGAAAGACAAGCATGCCATGGCCTCACCCCACGCCTGCACTTTGCCACCGGCAGGCAGCCCAGATGTAGGAAAGGCTGTGTGGAGTCAGAAGTGCCGAGACAGGCAGATGGCACCAGAGGGTTTGGGGGGCCAGGGCGCAACTGGGCTAGCCCCTCCTCCCGGGAGTCGGGGAGGCCCGGCCCTTCCTAGTGCCCAGGCCACGGCTCCGGGGGAGAGAACCCGCCATGGAGGGGCACGCGGGAGGCCCTCTGCCTGATGGTGGCAGGTGTCACGCCAGGGCCACTGCAAGCCTGGCTCGGCTTGCCTGCTTTCTCCAAAGGAGGCTGGCCGACCAGCCGAACCTGGCACCTGGGCCAGGCCCCTTCCAAGGGGGACGAGTTCCAGAGGCTAGAGCCCTGGGGGCGGCTGCCAAGTCTCCTGGGGCGTGTGCTGGGCCCCCGTCAGAGGAGGAAGCAGCCTGGTAAACGGTGTGCCAGGGCCTGAGATCTGGAGGGCCTCCCACAGCCGGGTCCCTGTCCTGCCCAGGCCCCCCCGAGGGAGGACGATGGTCGGGCAGGGCAGTGGCGAGCGGGGGTGGGGCTGGCGCCGAGCCTGCCCTTGGATGCCCCGGGGAAGGGCGCCGGGGGATGGGCTGCCCCTGGCCAGGGTCTGAGGGACCGACCCAGCTCGGGGCTGTCGGGGGCAGAGAGGAGAACCCCCCTCCGCCCTTTCCCTTCAGGTTCTTAGGGCTGGCCAAATCCTTCCCAAGACAGCTTGTCTGGAGAAAATCAGACCCAGCTGAAGAACATGTGTCCATGGGGGAAACCCGGGAAACTGAGTCTCCCCACACAATAGCAGAGATTCTCATCTTGCATCCTCTCCTGAGCTAATGACAAAGGTGGATGTCCCGGGTGGGTGGGCCTGTGGAATGGGAGAGGGGAGGAAGTCTATTGTCATGCAGAGGGACATGGAAAGACTTGTCTGAAGCTTATGCCTGCACTGGGGTCAGGTCGGGAAGGGACGGCACAGAGGTGAGCAGGAACCAACCGGCCTCTCTGTGGTGGGGCTGGCCCCGGGGCAGGCGTGGGGGTGATGGCTGGAAGTGGGATGGCGCGTGAGTTGGCACCAGCCAGCGGTGGAGGCAGAGACTCAGAGGTCAGGGATCTCTCTCTCTGTCTCTGTCTCTCTCTCTCTCCCTCAGGGAGCTGAGGAGAGTAAGGTGGCGCCCCCTGCCCACCTCGCCTACCTCTCCATGGGCCCTTCTTTCTCTGGCCGCTCCGGGAGCCCCTGCGGGCTTGGGTTCAAGCCCCCCACACACCGCACAGGCCAAGGGCGCATGCGCGACCGCCGGGGCCTAGGGCTGGCCTCGGGGGGCGGGGGGGGTCCTCAGTGAAGGCCCCGCCCTCCCTCCAGGCTCTGACCCAGCTGCAGCTCTTCCATCGCCGCCCTTCTGGACTGCGCTTCAGCTGTCTCCCTCCCCTCCCCCACTCCCACTCAGCTTGCAGGCCGCTTCCCTGCCTTGAAAGCATTGCTCTGGCCCTGAGGGCCACAGACCTACTGGGCTTCAAGCTCAAGGCTCTGCCTGGGCCTGCTGCTTCGTCCAGGGGCTCATTTTTTCCTGGAAAGACAAAGCCATGGCCTCACCCCACGCCTGCACTTTGCCACGGCAGGCAGCCCAGATGTAGGAAAGGCTGTGTGGAGTCAGAAGTGCCGAGACAGGCAGATGGCACCAGAGGGTTTGGGGGGCCAGGGCGCAACTGGGCTAGCCCCATCCTCCCGGGAGTCGGGGAGGCCCGGCCTTCCTAGTGCCCAGGCCACGGCTCCGGGGAGAAACCCGCCATGGAGGGCACGCGGGAGGCCCTCTGCCTGAGGTGGCAGGTGTCACGCCAGGGCCACTGCAAGCCTGGCTCGGCTTGCCTGCTTTCTCCAAAGGAGGCTGGCCGACCAGCCGAACCTGGCACCTGGGCCAGGCCCCTTCCAAGGGGACGAGTTCCAGAGGCTAGAGCCCTGGGGGCGGCTGCCAAGTCTCCTGGGGCGTGTGCTGGGCCCCCGTCAGAGGAGGAAGCAGCCTGGTAAACGGTGTGCCAGGCCTGAGATCTGGAGGCCTCCCACAGCCGGGTCCCTGTCCTGCCCAGGCCCCCCGAGGGAGGACGATGGTCGGGCAGGGCAGTGGCGAGCGGGGTGGGGCTGGCGCCGAGCCTGCCCTTGGATGCCCCGGGGAAGGGCGCCGGGGGATGGGCTGCCCCTGGCCAGGTCTGAGGGACCGACCCAGCTCGGGGCTGTCGGGGGCAGAGAGAGAACCCCCCTCCGCCCTTTCCCTTCAGGTTCTTAGGGCTGGCCAAATCCTTCCCAAGACAGCTTGTCTGGAGAAAATCAGACCCAGCTGAAGAACATGTGTCCATGGGGGAAACCCGGGAAACTGAGTCTCCCCACACAATAGCAGAGATTCTCATCTTGCATCCTCTCCTGAGCTAATGACAAAGGTGGATGTCCCGGGTGGGTGGGCCTGTGGAATGGGAGAGGGGAGGAAGTCTATTGTCATGCAGAGGGACATGGAAAGACTTGTCTGAAGCTTATGCCCTGCACTGGGGTCAGGTCGGGAAGGGACGGCACAGAGGTGAGCAGGAACCAACCGGCCTCTCTGTGGTGGGGCTGGCCCCGGGGCAGGCGTGGGGGTGATGGCTGGAAGTGGGATGGCGCGTGAGTTGGCACCAGCCAGCGGTGGAGGCAGAGACTCAGAGGTCAGGGATCTCTCTCTCTGTCTCTGTCTCTCTCTCTCTCCCTCAGGGAGCTGAGGAGAGTAAGGTGGCGCCCCCTGCCCACCTCGCCTACCTCTCCATGGGCCCTTCTTTCTCTGGCCGCTCCGGGAGCCCTGCGGGCTTGGGTTCAAGCCCCCACACACCGCACAGGCCAAGGGCGCATGCGCGACCGCCGGGGCCTAGGGCTGGCCTCGGGGGGCGGGGGGGTCCTCAGTGAAGGCCCCGCCCTCCCTCCAGGCTCTGACCCAGCTGCAGCTCTTCCATCGCCGCCCTTCTGGACTCGGCTTCAGCTGTCTCCCTCCCCTCCCCCACTCCCACTCAGCTTGCAGGCCGCTTCCCTGCCTTGAAAGCATTGCTCTGGCCCTGAGGGCCACAGACCTACTGGGCTTCAAGCTCAAGGCTCTGCCTGGGCCTGCTGCTTCGTCCAGGGGCTCATTTTTTCCTGGAAAGACAAAGCCATGGCCTCACCCCACGCCTGCACTTTGCCACGGCAGGCAGCCCAGATGTAGGAAAGGCTGTGTGGAGTCAGAAGTGCCGAGACAGGCAGATGGCACCAGAGGGTTTGGGGGCCAGGGCGCAACTGGGCTAGCCCCTCCTCCCGGGAGTCGGGGAGGCCCGGCCTTCCTAGTGCCCAGGCCACGGCTCCGGGGAGAAACCCGCCATGGAGGGCACGCGGGAGGCCCTCTGCCTGAGGTGGCAGGTGTCACGCCAGGGCCACTGCAAGCCTGGCTCGGCTTGCCTGCTTTCTCCAAAGGAGGCTGGCCGACCAGCCGAACCTGGCACCTGGGCCAGGCCCCTTCCAAGGGGACGAGTTCCAGAGGATAGAGCCCTGGGGGCGGCTGCCAAGTCTCCTGGGGCGTGTGCTGGGCCCCCGTCAGAGGAGGAAGCAGCCTGGTAAACGGTGTGCCAGGCCTGAGATCTGGAGGCCTCCCACACCCGGGTCCCTGTCCTGCCCAGGCCCCCCGAGGGAGGACGATGGTCGGGCAGTGGCGAGCGGGGTGGGGCTGGCGCCGAGCCTGCCCTTGGATGCCCCGGGGAAGGGCGCCGGGGGATGGGCTGCCCCTGGCCAGGTCTGAGGGACCGACCCAGCTCGGGGCTGTCGGGGGCAGAGAGAGAACCCCCCTCCGCCCTTTCCCTTCAGGTTCTTAGGGCTGGCCAAATCCTTCCCAAGACAGCTTGTCTGGAGAAAATCAGACCCAGCTGAAGAACATGTGTCCATGGGGGAAACCCGGGAAACTGAGTCTCCCCACACAATAGCAGAGATTCTCATCTTGCATCCTCTCCTGAGCTAATGACAAAGGTGGATGTCCCGGGTGGGTGGGCCTGTGGAATGGGAGAGGGGAGGAAGTCTATTGTCATGCAGAGGGACATGGAAAGACTTGTCTGAAGCTTATGCCCTGCACTGGGGTCAGGTCGGGAAGGGACGGCACAGAGGTGAGCAGGAACCAACCGGCCTCTCTGTGGTGGGGCTGGCCCCGGGGCAGGCGTGGGGGTGATGGCTGGAAGTGGGATGGCGCGTGAGTTGGCACCAGCCAGCGGTGGAGGCAGAGACTCAGAGGTCAGGGATCTCTCTCTCTGTCTCTGTCTCTCTCTCTCTCCCTCAGGGAGCTGAGGAGAGTAAGGTGGCGCCCCCTGCCCACCTCGCCTACCTCTCCATGGGCCCTTCTTTCTCTGGCCGCTCCGGGAGCCCTGCGGGCTTGGGTTCAAGCCCCCACACACCGCACAGGCCAAGGGCGCATGCGCGACCGCCGGGGCCTAGGGCTGGCCTCGGGGGGCGGGGGGGTCCTCAGTGAAGGCCCCGCCCTCCCTCCAGGCTCTGACCCAGCTGCAGCTCTTCCATCGCCGCCCTTCTGGACTCGGCTTCAGCTGTCTCCCTCCCCTCCCCCACTCCCACTCAGCTTGCAGGCCGCTTCCCTGCCTTGAAAGCATTGCTCTGGCCCTGAGGGCCACAGACCTACTGGGCTTCAAGCTCAAGGCTCTGCCTGGGCCTGCTGCTTCGGCCAGGGGCTCATTTTTTCCTGGAAAGACAAAGCCATGGCCTCACCCCACGCCTGCACTTTGCCACGGCAGGCAGCCCAGATGTAGGAAAGGCTGTGTGGAGTCAGAAGTGCCGAGACAGGCAGATGGCACCAGAGGGTTTGGGGGCCAGGGCGCAACTGGGCTAGCCCCTCCTCCCGGGAGTCGGGGAGGCCCGGCCTTCCTAGTGCCCAGGCCACGGCTCCGGGGAGAAACCCGCCATGGAGGGCACGCGGGAGGCCCTCTGCCTGAGGTGGCAGGTGTCACGCCAGGGCCACTGCAAGCCTGGCTCGGCTTGCCTGCTTTCTCCAAAGGAGGCTGGCCGACCAGCCGAACCTGGCACCTGGGCCAGGCCCCTTCCAAGGGGACGAGTTCCAGAGGCTAGAGCCCTGGGGGCGGCTGCCAAGTCTCCTGGGGCGTGTGCTGGGCCCCCGTCAGAGGAGGAAGCAGCCTGGTAAACGGTGTGCCAGGCCTGAGATCTGGAGGCCTCCCACAGCCGGGTCCCTGTCCTGCCCAGGCCCCCCGAGGGAGGACGATGGTCGGGCAGTGGCGAGCGGGGTGGGGCTGGCGCCGAGCCTGCCCTTGGATGCCCCGGGGAAGGGCGCCGGGGGATGGGCTGCCCCTGGCCAGGTCTGAGGGACCGACCCAGCTCGGGGCTGTCGGGGGCAGAGAGAGAACCCCCCTCCGCCCTTTCCCTTCAGGTTCTTAGGGCTGGCCAAATCCTTCCCAAGACAGCTTGTCTGGAGAAAATCAGACCCAGCTGAAGAACATGTGTCCATGGGGGAAACCCGGGAAACTGAGTCTCCCCACACAATAGCAGAGATTCTCATCTTGCATCCTCTCCTGAGCTAATGACAAAGGTGGATGTCCCGGGTGGGTGGGCCTGTGGAATGGGAGAGGGGAGGAAGTCTATTGTCATGCAGAGGGACATGGAAAGACTTGTCTGAAGCTTATGCCCTGCACTGGGGTCAGGTCGGGAAGGGACGGCACAGAGGTGAGCAGGAACCAACCGGCCTCTCTGTGGTGGGGCTGGCCCCGGGGCAGGCGTGGGGGTGATGGCTGGAAGTGGGATGGCGCGTGAGTTGGCACCAGCCAGCGGTGGAGGCAGAGACTCAGAGGTCAGGGATCTCTCTCTCTGTCTCTGTCTCTCTCTCTCTCCCTCAGGGAGCTGAGGAGAGTAAGGTGGCGCCCCCTGCCCACCTCGCCTACCTCTCCATGGGCCCTTCTTTCTCTGGCCGCTCCGGGAGCCCTGCGGGCTTGGGTTCAAGCCCCCACACACCGCACAGGCCAAGGGCGCATGCGCGACCGCCGGGGCCTAGGGCTGGCCTCGGGGGGCGGGGGGGTCCTCAGTGAAGGCCCCGCCCTCCCTCCAGGCTCTGACCCAGCTGCAGCTCTTCCATCGCCGCCCTTCTGGACTCGGCTTCAGCTGTCTCCCTCCCCTCCCCCACTCCCACTCAGCTTGCAGGCCGCTTCCCTGCCTTGAAAGCATTGCTCTGGCCCTGAGGGCCACAGACCTACTGGGCTTCAAGCTCAAGGCTCTGCCTGGGCCTGCTGCTTCGTCCAGGGGCTCATTTTTTCCTGGAAAGACAAAGCCATGGCCTCACCCCACGCCTGCACTTTGCCACGGCAGGCAGCCCAGATGTAGGAAAGGCTGTGTGGAGTCAGAAGTGCCGAGACAGGCAGATGGCACCAGAGGGTTTGGGGGCCAGGGCGCAACTGGGCTAGCCCCTCCTCCCGGGAGTCGGGGAGGCCCGGCCTTCCTAGTGCCCAGGCCACGGCTCCGGGGAGAAACCCGCCATGGAGGGCACGCGGGAGGCCCTCTGCCTGAGGTGGCAGGTGTCACGCCAGGGCCACTGCAAGCCTGGCTCGGCTTGCCTGCTTTCTCCAAAGGAGGCTGGCCGACCAGCCGAACCTGGCACCTGGGCCAGGCCCCTTCCAAGGGGACGAGTTCCAGAGGATAGAGCCCTGGGGGCGGCTGCCAAGTCTCCTGGGGCGTGTGCTGGGCCCCCGTCAGAGGAGGAAGCAGCCTGGTAAACGGTGTGCCAGGCCTGAGATCTGGAGGCCTCCCACAGCCGGGTCCCTGTCCTGCCCAGGCCCCCCGAGGGAGGACGATGGTCGGGCAGTGGCGAGCGGGGTGGGGCTGGCGCCGAGCCTGCCCTTGGATGCCCCGGGGAAGGGCGCCGGGGGATGGGCTGCCCCTGGCCAGGTCTGAGGGACCGACCCAGCTCGGGGCTGTCGGGGGCAGAGAGAGAACCCCCCTCCGCCCTTTCCCTTCAGGTTCTTAGGGCTGGCCAAATCCTTCCCAAGACAGCTTGTCTGGAGAAAATCAGACCCAGCTGAAGAACATGTGTCCATGGGGGAAACCCGGGAAACTGAGTCTCCCCACACAATAGCAGAGATTCTCATCTTGCATCCTCTCCTGAGCTAATGACAAAGGTGGATGTCCCGGGTGGGTGGGCCTGTGGAA
This sequence comes from Diceros bicornis minor, assembly GCF_020826845.1. Taxonomy (NCBI): domain Eukaryota; kingdom Metazoa; phylum Chordata; class Mammalia; order Perissodactyla; family Rhinocerotidae; genus Diceros; species Diceros bicornis. Next base: position 9,769 of record NW_026691792.1, read on the forward strand.
TGGGAGAGGGGAGGAAGTCTATTGTCATGCAGAGGGACATGGAAAGACTTGTCTGAAGCTTATGCCCTGCACTGGGGTCAGGTCGGGAAGGGACGGCACAGAGGTGAGCAGGAACCAACCGGCCTCTCTGTGGTGGGGCTGGCCCCGGGGCAGGCGTGGGGGTGATGGCTGGAAGTGGGATGGCGCGTGAGTTGGCACCAGCCAGCGGTGGAGGCAGAGACTCAGAGGTCAGGGATCTCTCTCTCTGTCTCTGTCTCTCTCTCTCTCCCTCAGGGAGCTGAGGAGAGTAAGGTGGCGCCCCCTGCCCACCTCGCCTACCTCTCCATGGGCCCTTCTTTCTCTGGCCGCTCCAGGAGCCCTGCGGGCTTGGGTTCAAGCCCCCACACACCGCACAGGCCAAGGGCGCATGCGCGACCGCCGGGGCCTAGGGCTGGCCTCGGGGGGCGGGGGGGTCCTCAGTGAAGGCCCCGCCCTCCCTCCAGGCTCTGACCCAGCTGCAGCTCTTCCATCGCCGCCCTTCTGGACTCGGCTTCAGCTGTCTCCCTCCCCTCCCCCACTCCCACTCAGCTTGCAGGCCGCTTCCCTGCCTTGAAAGCATTGCTCTGGCCCTGAGGGCCACAGACCTACTGGGCTTCAAGCTCAAGGCTCTGCCTGGGCCTGCTGCTTCGTCCAGGGGCTCATTTTTTCCTGGAAAGACAAAGCCATGGCCTCACCCCACGCCTGCACTTTGCCACGGCAGGCAGCCCAGATGTAGGAAAGGCTGTGTGGAGTCAGAAGTGCCGAGACAGGCAGATGGCACCAGAGGGTTTGGGGGCCAGGGCGCAACTGGGCTAGCCCCTCCTCCCGGGAGTCGGGGAGGCCCGGCCTTCCTAGTGCCCAGGCCACGGCTCCGGGGAGAAACCCGCCATGGAGGGCACGCGGGAGGCCCTCTGCCTGAGGTGGCAGGTGTCACGCCAGGGCCACTGCAAGCCTGGCTCGGCTTGCCTGCTTTCTCCAAAGGAGGCTGGCCGACCAGCCGAACCTGGCACCTGGGCCAGGCCCCTTCCAAGGGGACGAGTTCCAGAGGATAGAGCCCTGGGGGCGGCTGCCAAGTCTCCTGGGGCGTGTGCTGGGCCCCCGTCAGAGGAGGAAGCAGCCTGGTAAACGGTGTGCCAGGCCTGAGATCTGGAGGCCTCCCACAGCCGGGTCCCTGTCCTGCCCAGGCCCCCCGAGGGAGGACGATGGTCGGGCAGGGCAGTGGCGAGCGGGGTGGGGCTGGCGCCGAGCCTGCCCTTGGATGCCCCGGGGAAGGGCGCCGGGGGATGGGCTGCCCCTGGCCAGGTCTGAGGGACCGACCCAGCTCGGGGCTGTCGGGGGCAGAGAGAGAACCCCCCTCCGCCCTTTCCCTTCAGGTTCTTAGGGCTGGCCAAATCCTTCCCAAGACAGCTTGTCTGGAGAAAATCAGACCCAGCTGAAGAACATGTGTCCATGGGGGAAACCCGGGAAACTGAGTCTCCCCACACAATAGCAGAGATTCTCATCTTGCATCCTCTCCTGAGCTAATGACAAAGGTGGATGTCCCGGGTGGGTGGGCCTGTGGAATGGGAGAGGGGAGGAAGTCTATTGTCATGCAGAGGGACATGGAAAGACTTGTCTGAAGCTTATGCCCTGCACTGGGGTCAGGTCGGGAAGGGACGGCACAGAGGTGAGCAGGAACCAACCGGCCTCTCTGTGGTGGGGCTGGCCCCGGGGCAGGCGTGGGGGTGATGGCTGGAAGTGGGATGGCGCGTGAGTTGGCACCAGCCAGCGGTGGAGGCAGAGACTCAGAGGTCAGGGATCTCTCTCTCTGTCTCTGTCTCTCTCTCTCTCCCTCAGGGAGCTGAGGAGAGTAAGGTGGCGCCCCCTGCCCACCTCGCCTACCTCTCCATGGGCCCTTCTTTCTCTGGCCGCTCCGGGAGCCCTGCGGGCTTGGGTTCAAGCCCCCACACACCGCACAGGCCAAGGGCGCATGCGCGACCGCCGGGGCCTAGGGCTGGCCTCGGGGGGCGGGGGGGTCCTCAGTGAAGGCCCCGCCCTCCCTCCAGGCTCTGACCCAGCTGCAGCTCTTCCATCGCCGCCCTTCTGGACTCGGCTTCAGCTGTCTCCCTCCCCTCCCCCACTCCCACTCAGCTTGCAGGCCGCTTCCCTGCCTTGAAAGCATTGCTCTGGCCCTGAGGGCCACAGACCTACTGGGCTTCAAGCTCAAGGCTCTGCCTGGGCCTGCTGCTTCGGCCAGGGGCTCATTTTTTCCTGGAAAGACAAAGCCATGGCCTCACCCCACGCCTGCACTTTGCCACGGCAGGCAGCCCAGATGTAGGAAAGGCTGTGTGGAGTCAGAAGTGCCGAGACAGGCAGATGGCACCAGAGGGTTTGGGGGCCAGGGCGCAACTGGGCTAGCCCCTCCTCCCGGGAGTCGGGGAGGCCCGGCCTTCCTAGTGCCCAGGCCACGGCTCCGGGGAGAAACCCGCCATGGAGGGCACGCGGGAGGCCCTCTGCCTGAGGTGGCAGGTGTCACGCCAGGGCCACTGCAAGCCTGGCTCGGCTTGCCTGCTTTCTCCAAAGGAGGCTGGCCGACCAGCCGAACCTGGCACCTGGGCCAGGCCCCTTCCAAGGGGACGAGTTCCAGAGGATAGAGCCCTGGGGGCGGCTGCCAAGTCTCCTGGGGCGTGTGCTGGGCCCCCGTCAGAGGAGGAAGCAGCCTGGTAAACGGTGTGCCAGGCCTGAGATCTGGAGGCCTCCCACACCCGGGTCCCTGTCCTGCCCAGGCCCCCCGAGGGAGGACGATGGTCGGGCAGTGGCGAGCGGGGTGGGGCTGGCGCCGAGCCTGCCCTTGGATGCCCCGGGGAAGGGCGCCGGGGGATGGGCTGCCCCTGGCCAGGTCTGAGGGACCGACCCAGCTCGGGGCTGTCGGGGGCAGAGAGAGAACCCCCCTCCGCCCTTTCCCTTCAGGTTCTTAGGGCTGGCCAAATCCTTCCCAAGACAGCTTGTCTGGAGAAAATCAGACCCAGCTGAAGAACATGTGTCCATGGGGGAAACCCGGGAAACTGAGTCTCCCCACACAATAGCAGAGATTCTCATCTTGCATCCTCTCCTGAGCTAATGACAAAGGTGGATGTCCCGGGTGGGTGGGCCTGTGGAATGGGAGAGGGGAGGAAGTCTATTGTCATGCAGAGGGACATGGAAAGACTTGTCTGAAGCTTATGCCCTGCACTGGGGTCAGGTCGGGAAGGGATGGCACAGAGGTGAGCAGGAACCAACCGGCCTCTCTGTGGTGGGGCTGGCCCCGGGGCAGGCGTGGGGGTGATGGCTGGAAGTGGGATGGCGCGTGAGTTGGCACCAGCCAGCGGTGGAGGCAGAGACTCAGAGGTCAGGGATCTCTCTCTCTGTCTCTGTCTCTCTCTCTCTCCCTCAGGGAGCTGAGGAGAGTAAGGTGGCGCCCCCTGCCCACCTCGCCTACCTCTCCATGGGCCCTTCTTTCTCTGGCCGCTCCGGGAGCCCTGCGGGCTTGGGTTCAAGCCCCCACACACCGCACAGGCCAAGGGCGCATGCGCGACCGCCGGGGCCTAGGGCTGGCCTCGGGGGGCGGGGGGGTCCTCAGTGAAGGCCCCGCCCTCCCTCCAGGCTCTGACCCAGCTGCAGCTCTTCCATCGCCGCCCTTCTGGACTCGGCTTCAGCTGTCTCCCTCCCCTCCCCCACTCCCACTCAGCTTGCAGGCCGCTTCCCTGCCTTGAAAGCATTGCTCTGGCCCTGAGGGCCACAGACCTACTGGGCTTCAAGCTCAAGGCTCTGCCTGGGCCTGCTGCTTCGTCCAGGGGCTCATTTTTTCCTGGAAAGACAAAGCCATGGCCTCACCCCACGCCTGCACTTTGCCACGGCAGGCAGCCCAGATGTAGGAAAGGCTGTGTGGAGTCAGAAGTGCCGAGACAGGCAGATGGCACCAGAGGGTTTGGGGGCCAGGGCGCAACTGGGCTAGCCCCTCCTCCCGGGAGTCGGGGAGGCCCGGCCTTCCTAGTGCCCAGGCCACGGCTCCGGGGAGAAACCCGCCATGGAGGGCACGCGGGAGGCCCTCTGCCTGAGGTGGCAGGTGTCACGCCAGGGCCACTGCAAGCCTGGCTCGGCTTGCCTGCTTTCTCCAAAGGAGGCTGGCCGACCAGCCGAACCTGGCACCTGGGCCAGGCCCCTTCCAAGGGGACGAGTTCCAGAGGATAGAGCCCTGGGGGCGGCTGCCAAGTCTCCTGGGGCGTGTGCTGGGCCCCCGTCAGAGGAGGAAGCAGCCTGGTAAACGGTGTGCCAGGCCTGAGATCTGGAGGCCTCCCACACCCGGGTCCCTGTCCTGCCCAGGCCCCCCGAGGGAGGACGATGGTCGGGCAGTGGCGAGCGGGGTGGGGCTGGCGCCGAGCCTGCCCTTGGATGCCCCGGGGAAGGGCGCCGGGGGATGGGCTGCCCCTGGCCAGGTCTGAGGGACCGACCCAGCTCGGGGCTGTCGGGGGCAGAGAGAGAACCCCCCTCCGCCCTTTCCCTTCAGGTTCTTAGGGCTGGCCAAATCCTTCCCAAGACAGCTTGTCTGGAGAAAATCAGACCCAGCTGAAGAACATGTGTCCATGGGGGAAACCCGGGAAACTGAGTCTCCCCACACAATAGCAGAGATTCTCATCTTGCATCCTCTCCTGAGCTAATGACAAAGGTGGATGTCCCGGGTGGGTGGGCCTGTGGAATGGGAGAGGGGAGGAAGTCTATTGTCATGCAGAGGGACATGGAAAGACTTGTCTGAAGCTTATGCCCTGCACTGGGGTCAGGTCGGGAAGGGACGGCACAGAGGTGAGCAGGAACCAACCGGCCTCTCTGTGGTGGGGCTGGCCCCGGGGCAGGCGTGGGGGTGATGGCTGGAAGTGGGATGGCGCGTGAGTTGGCACCAGCCAGCGGTGGAGGCAGAGACTCAGAGGTCAGGGATCTCTCTCTCTGTCTCTGTCTCTCTCTCTCTCCCTCAGGGAGCTGAGGAGAGTAAGGTGGCGCCCCCTGCCCACCTCGCCTACCTCTCCATGGGCCCTTCTTTCTCTGGCCGCTCCGGGAGCCCTGCGGGCTTGGGTTCAAGCCCCCACACACCGCACAGGCCAAGGGCGCATGCGCGACCGCCGGGGCCTAGGGCTGGCCTCGGGGGGCGGGGGGGTCCTCAGTGAAGGCCCCGCCCTCCCTCCAGGCTCTGACCCAGCTGCAGCTCTTCCATCGCCGCCCTTCTGGACTCGGCTTCAGCTGTCTCCCTCCCCTCCCCCACTCCCACTCAGCTTGCAGGCCGCTTCCCTGCCTTGAAAGCATTGCTCTGGCCCTGAGGGCCACAGACCTACTGGGCTTCAAGCTCAAGGCTCTGCCTGGGCCTGCTGCTTCGTCCAGGGGCTCATTTTTTCCTGGAAAGACAAAGCCATGGCCTCACCCCACGCCTGCACTTTGCCACGGCAGGCAGCCCAGATGTAGGAAAGGCTGTGTGGAGTCAGAAGTGCCGAGACAGGCAGATGGCACCAGAGGGTTTGGGGGCCAGGGCGCAACTGGGCTAGCCCCTCCTCCCGGGAGTCGGGGAGGCCCGGCCTTCCTAGTGCCCAGGCCACGGCTCCGGGGAGAAACCCGCCATGGAGGGCACGCGGGAGGCCCTCTGCCTGAGGTGGCAGGTGTCACGCCAGGGCCACTGCAAGCCTGGCTCGGCTTGCCTGCTTTCTCCAAAGGAGGCTGGCCGACCAGCCGAACCTGGCACCTGGGCCAGGCCCCTTCCAAGGGGACGAGTTCCAGAGGCTAGAGCCCTGGGGGCGGCTGCCAAGTCTCCTGGGGCGTGTGCTGGGCCCCCGTCAGAGGAGGAAGCAGCCTGGTAAACGGTGTGCCAGGCCTGAGATCTGGAGGCCTCCCACAGCCGGGTCCCTGTCCTGCCCAGGCCCCCCGAGGGAGGACGATGGTCGGGCAGTGGCGAGCGGGGTGGGGCTGGCGCCGAGCCTGCCCTTGGATGCCCCGGGGAAGGGCGCCGGGGGATGGGCTGCCCCTGGCCAGGTCTGAGGGACCGACCCAGCTCGGGGCTGTCGGGGGCAGAGAGAGAACCCCCCTCCGCCCTTTCCCTTCAGGTTCTTAGGGCTGGCCAAATCCTTCCCAAGACAGCTTGTCTGGAGAAAATCAGACCCAGCTGAAGAACATGTGTCCATGGGGGAAACCCGGGAAACTGAGTCTCCCCACACAATAGCAGAGATTCTCATCTTGCATCCTCTCCTGAGCTAATGACAAAGGTGGATGTCCCGGGTGGGTGGGCCTGTGGAATGGGAGAGGGGAGGAAGTCTATTGTCATGCAGAGGGACATGGAAAGACTTGTCTGAAGCTTATGCCCTGCACTGGGGTCAGGTCGGGAAGGGACGGCACAGAGGTGAGCAGGAACCAACCGGCCTCTCTGTGGTGGGGCTGGCCCCGGGGCAGGCGTGGGGGTGATGGCTGGAAGTGGGATGGCGCGTGAGTTGGCACCAGCCAGCGGTGGAGGCAGAGACTCAGAGGTCAGGGATCTCTCTCTCTGTCTCTGTCTCTCTCTCTCTCCCTCAGGGAGCTGAGGAGAGTAAGGTGGCGCCCCCTGCCCACCTCGCCTACCTCTCCATGGGCCCTTCTTTCTCTGGCCGCTCCGGGAGCCCTGCGGGCTTGGGTTCAAGCCCCCACACACCGCACAGGCCAAGGGCGCATGCGCGACCGCCGGGGCCTAGGGCTGGCCTCGGGGGGCGGGGGGGTCCTCAGTGAAGGCCCCGCCCTCCCTCCAGGCTCTGACCCAGCTGCAGCTCTTCCATCGCCGCCCTTCTGGACTCGGCTTCAGCTGTCTCCCTCCCCTCCCCCACTCCCACTCAGCTTGCAGGCCGCTTCCCTGCCTTGAAAGCATTGCTCTGGCCCTGAGGGCCACAGACCTACTGGGCTTCAAGCTCAAGGCTCTGCCTGGGCCTGCTGCTTCGTCCAGGGGCTCATTTTTTCCTGGAAAGACAAAGCCATGGCCTCACCCCACGCCTGCACTTTGCCACGGCAGGCAGCCCAGATGTAGGAAAGGCTGTGTGGAGTCAGAAGTGCCGAGACAGGCAGATGGCACCAGAGGGTTTGGGGGCCAGGGCGCAACTGGGCTAGCCCCTCCTCCCGGGAGTCGGGGAGGCCCGGCCTTCCTAGTGCCCAGGCCACGGCTCCGGGGAGAAACCCGCCATGGAGGGCACGCGGGAGGCCCTCTGCCTGAGGTGGCAGGTGTCACGCCAGGGCCACTGCAAGCCTGGCTCGGCTTGCCTGCTTTCTCCAAAGGAGGCTGGCCGACCAGCCGAACCTGGCACCTGGGCCAGGCCCCTTCCAAGGGGACGAGTTCCAGAGGATAGAGCCCTGGGGGCGGCTGCCAAGTCTCCTGGGGCGTGTGCTGGGCCCCCGTCAGAGGAGGAAGCAGCCTGGTAAACGGTGTGCCAGGCCTGAGATCTGGAGGCCTCCCACAGCCGGGTCCCTGTCCTGCCCAGGCCCCCCGAGGGAGGACGATGGTCGGGCAGGGCAGTGGCGAGCGGGGTGGGGCTGGCGCCGAGCCTGCCCTTGGATGCCCCGGGGAAGGGCGCCGGGGGATGGGCTGCCCCTGGCCAGGTCTGAGGGACCGACCCAGCTCGGGGCTGTCGGGGGCAGAGAGAGAACCCCCCTCCGCCCTTTCCCTTCAGGTTCTTAGGGCTGGCCAAATCCTTCCCAAGACAGCTTGTCTGGAGAAAATCAGACCCAGCTGAAGAACATGTGTCCATGGGGGAAACCCGGGAAACTGAGTCTCCCCACACAATAGCAGAGATTCTCATCTTGCATCCTCTCCTGAGCTAATGACAAAGGTGGATGTCCCGGGTGGGTGGGCCTGTGGAATGGGAGAGGGGAGGAAGTCTATTGTCATGCAGAGGGACATGGAAAGACTTGTCTGAAGCTTATGCCCTGCACTGGGGTCAGGTCGGGAAGGGACGGCACAGAGGTGAGCAGGAACCAACCGGCCTCTCTGTGGTGGGGCTGGCCCCGGGGCAGGCGTGGGGGTGATGGCTGGAAGTGGGATGGCGCGTGAGTTGGCACCAGCCAGCGGTGGAGGCAGAGACTCAGAGGTCAGGGATCTCTCTCTCTGTCTCTGTCTCTCTCTCTCTCCCTCAGGGAGCTGAGGAGAGTAAGGTGGCGCCCCCTGCCCACCTCGCCTACCTCTCCATGGGCCCTTCTTTCTCTGGCCGCTCCGGGAGCCCTGCGGGCTTGGGTTCAAGCCCCCACACACCGCACAGGCCAAGGGCGCATGCGCGACCGCCGGGGCCTAGGGCTGGCCTCGGGGGGCGGGGGGGTCCTCAGTGAAGGCCCCGCCCTCCCTCCAGGCTCTGACCCAGCTGCAGCTCTTCCATCGCCGCCCTTCTGGACTCGGCTTCAGCTGTCTCCCTCCCCTCCCCCACTCCCACTCAGCTTGCAGGCCGCTTCCCTGCCTTGAAAGCATTGCTCTGGCCCTGAGGGCCACAGACCTACTGGGCTTCAAGCTCAAGGCTCTGCCTGGGCCTGCTGCTTCGTCCAGGGGCTCATTTTTTCCTGGAAAGACAAAGCCATGGCCTCACCCCACGCCTGCACTTTGCCACGGCAGGCAGCCCAGATGTAGGAAAGGCTGTGTGGAGTCAGAAGTGCCGAGACAGGCAGATGGCACCAGAGGGTTTGGGGGCCAGGGCGCAACTGGGCTAGCCCCTCCTCCCGGGAGTCGGGGAGGCCCGGCCTTCCTAGTGCCCAGGCCACGGCTCCGGGGAGAAACCCGCCATGGAGGGCACGCGGGAGGCCCTCTGCCTGAGGTGGCAGGTGTCACGCCAGGGCCACTGCAAGCCTGGCTCGGCTTGCCTGCTTTCTCCAAAGGAGGCTGGCCGACCAGCCGAACCTGGCACCTGGGCCAGGCCCCTTCCAAGGGGACGAGTTCCAGAGGATAGAGCCCTGGGGGCGGCTGCCAAGTCTCCTGGGGCGTGTGCTGGGCCCCCGTCAGAGGAGGAAGCAGCCTGGTAAACGGTGTGCCAGGCCTGAGATCTGGAGGCCTCCCACACCCGGGTCCCTGTCCTGCCCAGGCCCCCCGAGGGAGGACGATGGTCGGGCAGTGGCGAGCGGGGTGGGGCTGGCGCCGAGCCTGCCCTTGGATGCCCCGGGGAAGGGCGCCGGGGGATGGGCTGCCCCTGGCCAGGTCTGAGGGACCGACCCAGCTCGGGGCTGTCGGGGGCAGAGAGAGAACCCCCCTCCGCCCTTTCCCTTCAGGTTCTTAGGGCTGGCCAAATCCTTCCCAAGACAGCTTGTCTGGAGAAAATCAGACCCAGCTGAAGAACATGTGTCCATGGGGGAAACCCGGGAAACTGAGTCTCCCCACACAATAGCAGAGATTCTCATCTTGCATCCTCTCCTGAGCTAATGACAAAGGTGGATGTCCCGGGTGGGTGGGCCTGTGGAATGGGAGAGGGGAGGAAGTCTATTGTCATGCAGAGGGACATGGAAAGACTTGTCTGAAGCTTATGCCCTGCACTGGGGTCAGGTCGGGAAGGGACGGCACAGAGGTGAGCAGGAACCAACCGGCCTCTCTGTGGTGGGGCTGGCCCCGGGGCAGGCGTGGGGGTGATGGCTGGAAGTGGGATGGCGCGTGAGTTGGCACCAGCCAGCGGTGGAGGCAGAGACTCAGAGGTCAGGGATCTCTCTCTCTGTCTCTGTCTCTCTCTCTCTCCCTCAGGGAGCTGAGGAGAGTAAGGTGGCGCCCCCTGCCCACCTCGCCTACCTCTCCATGGGCCCTTCTTTCTCTGGCCGCTCCGGGAGCCCTGCGGGCTTGGGTTCAAGCCCCCACACACCGCACAGGCCAAGGGCGCATGCGCGACCGCCGGGGCCTAGGGCTGGCCTCGGGGGGCGGGGGGGTCCTCAGTGAAGGCCCCGCCCTCCCTCCAGGCTCTGACCCAGCTGCAGCTCTTCCATCGCCGCCCTTCTGGACTCGGCTTCAGCTGTCTCCCTCCCCTCCCCCACTCCCACTCAGCTTGCAGGCCGCTTCCCTGCCTTGAAAGCATTGCTCTGGCCCTGAGGGCCACAGACCTACTGGGCTTCAAGCTCAAGGCTCTGCCTGGGCCTGCTGCTTCGGCCAGGGGCTCATTTTTTCCTGGAAAGACAAAGCCATGGCCTCACCCCACGCCTGCACTTTGCCACGGCAGGCAGCCCAGATGTAGGAAAGGCTGTGTGGAGTCAGAAGTGCCGAGACAGGCAGATGGCACCAGAGGGTTTGGGGGCCAGGGCGCAACTGGGCTAGCCCCTCCTCCCGGGAGTCGGGGAGGCCCGGCCTTCCTAGTGCCCAGGCCACGGCTCCGGGGAGAAACCCGCCATGGAGGGCACGCGGGAGGCCCTCTGCCTGAGGTGGCAGGTGTCACGCCAGGGCCACTGCAAGCCTGGCTCGGCTTGCCTGCTTTCTCCAAAGGAGGCTGGCCGACCAGCCGAACCTGGCACCTGGGCCAGGCCCCTTCCAAGGGGACGAGTTCCAGAGGCTAGAGCCCTGGGGGCGGCTGCCAAGTCTCCTGGGGCGTGTGCTGGGCCCCCGTCAGAGGAGGAAGCAGCCTGGTAAACGGTGTGCCAGGCCTGAGATCTGGAGGCCTCCCACAGCCGGGTCCCTGTCCTGCCCAGGCCCCCCGAGGGAGGACGATGGTCGGGCAGTGGCGAGCGGGGTGGGGCTGGCGCCGAGCCTGCCCTTGGATGCCCCGGGGAAGGGCGCCGGGGGATGGGCTGCCCCTGGCCAGGTCTGAGGGACCGACCCAGCTCGGGGCTGTCGGGGGCAGAGAGAGAACCCCCCTCCGCCCTTTCCCTTCAGGTTCTTAGGGCTGGCCAAATCCTTCCCAAGACAGCTTGTCTGGAGAAAATCAGACCCAGCTGAAGAACATGTGTCCATGGGGGAAACCCGGGAAACTGAGTCTCCCCACACAATAGCAGAGATTCTCATCTTGCATCCTCTCCTGAGCTAATGACAAAGGTGGATGTCCCGGGTGCGTGGGCCTGTGGAATGGGAGAGGGGAGGAAGTCTATTGTCATGCAGAGGGACATGGAAAGACTTGTCTGAAGCTTATGCCCTGCACTGGGGTCAGGTCGGGAAGGGACGGCACAGAGGTGAGCAGGAACCAACCGGCCTCTCTGTGGTGGGGCTGGCCCCGGGGCAGGCGTGGGGGTGATGGCTGGAAGTGGGATGGCGCGTGAGTTGGCACCAGCCAGCGGTGGAGGCAGAGACTCAGAGGTCAGGGATCTCTCTCTCTGTCTCTGTCTCTCTCTCTCTCCCTCAGGGAGCTGAGGAGAGTAAGGTGGCGCCCCCTGCCCACCTCGCCTACCTCTCCATGGGCCCTTCTTTCTCTGGCCGCTCCGGGAGCCCTGCGGGCTTGGGTTCAAGCCCCCACACACCGCACAGGCCAAGGGCGCATGCGCGACCGCCGGGGCCTAGGGCTGGCCTCGGGGGGCGGGGGGGTCCTCAGTGAAGGCCCCGCCCTCCCTCCAGGCTCTGACCCAGCTGCAGCTCTTCCATCGCCGCCCTTCTGGACTCGGCTTCAGCTGTCTCCCTCCCCTCCCCCACTCCCACTCAGCTTGCAGGCCGCTTCCCTGCCTTGAAAGCATTGCTCTGGCCCTGAGGGCCACAGACCTACTGGGCTTCAAGCTCAAGGCTCTGCCTGGGCCTGCTGCTTCGTCCAGGGGCTCATTTTTTCCTGGAAAGACAAAGCCATGGCCTCACCCCACGCCTGCACTTTGCCACGGCAGGCAGCCCAGATGTAGGAAAGGCTGTGTGGAGTCAGAAGTGCCGAGACAGGCAGATGGCACCAGAGGGTTTGGGGGCCAGGGCGCAACTGGGCTAGCCCCTCCTCCCGGGAGTCGGGGAGGCCCGGCCTTCCTAGTGCCCAGGCCACGGCTCCGGGGAGAAACCCGCCATGGAGGGCACGCGGGAGGCCCTCTGCCTGAGGTGGCAGGTGTCACGCCAGGGCCACTGCAAGCCTGGCTCGGCTTGCCTGCTTTCTCCAAAGGAGGCTGGCCGACCAGCCGAACCTGGCACCTGGGCCAGGCCCCTTCCAAGGGGACGAGTTCCAGAGGATAGAGCCCTGGGGGCGGCTGCCAAGTCTCCTGGGGCGTGTGCTGGGCCCCCGTCAGAGGAGGAAGCAGCCTGGTAAACGGTGTGCCAGGCCTGAGATCTGGAGGCCTCCCACACCCGGGTCCCTGTCCTGCCCAGGCCCCCCGAGGGAGGACGATGGTCGGGCAGTGGCGAGCGGGGTGGGGCTGGCGCCGAGCCTGCCCTTGGATGCCCCAGGGAAGGGCGCCGGGGGATGGGCTGCCCCTGGCCAGGTCTGAGGGACCGACCCAGCTCGGGGCTGTCGGGGGCAGAGAGAGAACCCCCCTCCGCCCTTTCCCTTCAGGTTCTTAGGGCTGGCCAAATCCTTCCCAAGACAGCTTGTCTGGAGAAAATCAGACCCAGCTGAAGAACATGTGTCCATGGGGGAAACCCGGGAAACTGAGTCTCCCCACACAATAGCAGAGATTCTCATCTTGCATCCTCTCCTGAGCTAATGACAAAGGTGGATGTCCCGGGTGGGTGGGCCTGTGGAATGGGAGAGGGGAGGAAGTCTATTGTCATGCAGAGGGACATGGAAAGACTTGTCTGAAGCTTATCCCCTGCACTGGGGTCAGGTCGGGAAGGGACGGCACAGAGGTGAGCAGGAACCAACCGGCCTCTCTGTGGTGGGGCTGGCCCCGGGGCAGGCGTGGGGGTGATGGCTGGAAGTGGGATGGCGCGTGAGTTGGCACCAGCCAGCGGTGGAGGCAGAGACTCAGAGGTCAGGGATCTCTCTCTCTGTCTCTGTCTCTCTCTCTCTCCCTCAGGGAGCTGAGGAGAGTAAGGTGGCGCCCCCTGCCCACCTCGCCTACCTCTCCATGGGCCCTTCTTTCTCTGGCCGCTCCGGGAGCCCTGCGGGCTTGGGTTCAAGCCCCCACACACCGCACAGGCCAAGGGCGCATGCGCGACCGCCGGGGCCTAGGGCTGGCCTCGGGGGGCGGGGGGGTCCTCAGTGAAGGCCCCGCCCTCCCTCCAGGCTCTGACCCAGCTGCAGCTCTTCCATCGCCGCCCTTCTGGACTCGGCTTCAGCTGTCTCCCTCCCCTCCCCCACTCCCACTCAGCTTGCAGGCCGCTTCCCTGCCTTGAAAGCATTGCTCTGGCCCTGAGGGCCACAGACCTACTGGGCTTCAAGCTCAAGGCTCTGCCTGGGCCTGCTGCTTCGGCCAGGGGCTCATTTTTTCCTGGAAAGACAAAGCCATGGCCTCACCCCACGCCTGCACTTTGCCACGGCAGGCAGCCCAGATGTAGGAAAGGCTGTGTGGAGTCAGAAGTGCCGAGACAGGCAGATGGCACCAGAGGGTTTGGGGGCCAGGGCGCAACTGGGCTAGCCCCTCCTCCCGGGAGTCGGGGAGGCCCGGCCTTCCTAGTGCCCAGGCCACGGCTCCGGGGAGAAACCCGCCATGGAGGGCACGCGGGAGGCCCTCTGCCTGAGGTGGCAGGTGTCACGCCAGGGCCACTGCAAGCCTGGCTCGGCTTGCCTGCTTTCTCCAAAGGAGGCTGGCCGACCAGCCGAACCTGGCACCTGGGCCAGGCCCCTTCCAAGGGGACGAGTTCCAGAGGATAGAGCCCTGGGGGCGGCTGCCAAGTCTCCTGGGGCGTGTGCTGGGCCCCCGTCAGAGGAGGAAGCAGCCTGGTAAACGGTGTGCCAGGCCTGAGATCTGGAGGCCTCCCACACCCGGGTCCCTGTCCTGCCCAGGCCCCCCGAGGGAGGACGATGGTCGGGCAGTGGCGAGCGGGGTGGGGCTGGCGCCGAGCCTGCCCTTGGATGCCCCGGGGAAGGGCGCCGGGGGATGGGCTGCCCCTGGCCAGGTCTGAGGGACCGACCCAGCTCGGGGCTGTCGGGGGCAGAGAGAGAACCCCCCTCCGCCCTTTCCCTTCAGGTTCTTAGGGCTGGCCAAATCCTTCCCAAGACAGCTTGTCTGGAGAAAATCAGACCCAGCTGAAGAACATGTGTCCATGGGGGAAACCCGGGAAACTGAGTCTCCCCACACAATAGCAGAGATTCTCATCTTGCATCCTCTCCTGAGCTAATGACAAAGGTGGATGTCCCGGGTGGGTGGGCCTGTGGAATGGGAGAGGGGAGGAAGTCTATTGTCATGCAGAGGGACATGGAAAGACTTGTCTGAAGCTTATCCCCTGCACTGGGGTCAGGTCGGGAAGGGACGGCACAGAGGTGAGCAGGAACCAACCGGCCTCTCTGTGGTGGGGCTGGCCCCGGGGCAGGCGTGGGGGTGATGGCTGGAAGTGGGATGGCGCGTGAGTTGGCACCAGCCAGCGGTGGAGGCAGAGACTCAGAGGTCAGGGATCTCTCTCTCTGTCTCTGTCTCTCTCTCTCTCCCTCAGGGAGCTGAGGAGAGTAAGGTGGCGCCCCCTGCCCACCTCGCCTACCTCTCCATGGGCCCTTCTTTCTCTGGCCGCTCCGGGAGCCCTGCGGGCTTGGGTTCAAGCCCCCACACACCGCACAGGCCAAGGGCGCATGCGCGACCGCCGGGGCCTAGGGCTGGCCTCGGGGGGCGGGGGGGTCCTCAGTGAAGGCCCCGCCCTCCCTCCAGGCTCTGACCCAGCTGCAGCTCTTCCATCGCCGCCCTTCTGGACTCGGCTTCAGCTGTCTCCCTCCCCTCCCCCACTCCCACTCAGCTTGCAGGCCGCTTCCCTGCCTTGAAAGCATTGCTCTGGCCCTGAGGGCCACAGACCTACTGGGCTTCAAGCTCAAGGCTCTGCCTGGGCCTGCTGCTTCGGCCAGGGGCTCATTTTTTCCTGGAAAGACAAAGCCATGGCCTCACCCCACGCCTGCACTTTGCCACGGCAGGCAGCCCAGATGTAGGAAAGGCTGTGTGGAGTCAGAAGTGCCGAGACAGGCAGATGGCACCAGAGGGTTTGGGGGCCAGGGCGCAACTGGGCTAGCCCCTCCTCCCGGGAGTCGGGGAGGCCCGGCCTTCCTAGTGCCCAGGCCACGGCTCCGGGGAGAAACCCGCCATGGAGGGCACGCGGGAGGCCCTCTGCCTGAGGTGGCAGGTGTCACGCCAGGGCCACTGCAAGCCTGGCTCGGCTTGCCTGCTTTCTCCAAAGGAGGCTGGCCGACCAGCCGAACCTGGCACCTGGGCCAGGCCCCTTCCAAGGGGACGAGTTCCAGAGGCTAGAGCCCTGGGGGCGGCTGCCAAGTCTCCTGGGGCGTGTGCTGGGCCCCCGACAGAGGAGGAAGCAGCCTGGTAAACGGTGTGCCAGGCCTGAGATCTGGAGGCCTCCCACAGCCGGGTCCCTGTCCTGCCCAGGCCCCCCGAGGGAGGACGATGGTCGGGCAGTGGCGAGCGGGGTGGGGCTGGCGCCGAGCCTGCCCTTGGATGCCCCGGGGAAGGGCGCCGGGGGATGGGCTGCCCCTGGCCAGGTCTGAGGGACCGACCCAGCTCGGGGCTGTCGGGGGCAGAGAGAGAACCCCCCTCCGCCCTTTCCCTTCAGGTTCTTAGGGCTGGCCAAATCCTTCCCAAGACAGCTTGTCTGGAGAAAATCAGACCCAGCTGAAGAACATGTGTCCATGGGGGAAACCCGGGAAACTGAGTCTCCCCACACAATAGCAGAGATTCTCATCTTGCATCCTCTCCTGAGCTAATGACAAAGGTGGATGTCCCGGGTGGGTGGGCCTGTGGAATGGGAGAGGGGAGGAAGTCTATTGTCATGCAGAGGGACATGGAAAGACTTGTCTGAAGCTTATGCCCTGCACTGGGGTCAGGTCGGGAAGGGACGGCACAGAGGTGAGCAGGAACCAACCGGCCTCTCTGTGGTGGGGCTGGCCCCGGGGCAGGCGTGGGGGTGATGGCTGGAAGTGGGATGGCGCGTGAGTTGGCACCAGCCAGCGGTGGAGGCAGAGACTCAGAGGTCAGGGATCTCTCTCTCTGTCTCTGTCTCTCTCTCTCTCCCTCAGGGAGCTGAGGAGAGTAAGGTGGCGCCCCCTGCCCACCTCGCCTACCTCTCCATGGGCCCTTCTTTCTCTGGCCGCTCCGGGAGCCCTGCGGGCTTGGGTTCAAGCCCCCACACACCGCACAGGCCAAGGGCGCATGCGCGACCGCCGGGGCCTAGGGCTGGCCTCGGGGGGCGGGGGGGTCCTCAGTGAAGGCCCCGCCCTCCCTCCAGGCTCTGACCCAGCTGCAGCTCTTCCATCGCCGCCCTTCTGGACTCGGCTTCAGCTGTCTCCCTCCCCTCCCCCTCTCCCACTCAGCTTGCAGGCCGCTTCCCTGCCTTGAAAGCATTGCTCTGGCCCTGAGGGCCACAGACCTACTGGGCTTCAAGCTCAAGGCTCTGCCTGGGCCTGCTGCTTCGGCCAGGGGCTCATTTTTTCCTGGAAAGACAAAGCCATGGCCTCACCCCACGCCTGCACTTTGCCACGGCAGGCAGCCCAGATGTAGGAAAGGCTGTGTGGAGTCAGAAGTGCCGAGACAGGCAGATGGCACCAGAGGGTTTGGGGGCCAGGGCGCAACTGGGCTAGCCCCTCCTCCCGGGAGTCGGGGAGGCCCGGCCTTCCTAGTGCCCAGGCCACGGCTCCGGGGAGAAACCCGCCATGGAGGGCACGCGGGAGGCCATCTGCCTGAGGTGGCAGGTGTCACGCCAGGGCCACTGCAAGCCTGGCTCGGCTTGCCTGCTTTCTCCAAAGGAGGCTGGCCGACCAGCCGAACCTGGCACCTGGGCCAGGCCCCTTCCAAGGGGACGAGTTCCAGAGGCTAGAGCCCTGGGGGCGGCTGCCAAGTCTCCTGGGGCGTGTGCTGGGCCCCCGTCAGAGGAGGAAGCAGCCTGGTAAACGGTGTGCCAGGCCTGAGATCTGGAGGCCTCCCACAGCCGGGTCCCTGTCCTGCCCAGGCCCCCCGAGGGAGGACGATGGTCGGGCAGTGGCGAGCGGGGTGGGGCTGGCGCCAAGCCTGCCCTTGGATGCCCCGGGGAAGGGCGCCGGGGGATGGGCTGCCCCTGGCCAGGTCTGAGGGACCGACCCAGCTCGGGGCTGTCGGGGGCAGAGAGAGAACCCCCCTCCGCCCTTTCCCTTCAGGTTCTTAGGGCTGGCCAAATCCTTCCCAAGACAGCTTGTCTGGAGAAAATCAGACCCAGCTGAAGAACATGTGTCCATGGGGGAAACCCGGGAAACTGAGTCTCCCCACACAATAGCAGAGATTCTCATCTTGCATCCTCTCCTGAGCTAATGACAAAGGTGGATGTCCCGGGTGGGTGGGCCTGTGGAATGGGAGAGGGGAGGAAGTCTATTGTCATGCAGAGGGACATGGAAAGACTTGTCTGAAGCTTATCCCCTGCACTGGGGTCAGGTCGGGAAGGGACGGCACAGAGGTGAGCAGGAACCAACCGGCCTCTCTGTGGTGGGGCTGGCCCCGGGGCAGGCGTGGGGGTGATGGCTGGAAGTGGGATGGCGCGTGAGTTGGCACCAGCCAGCGGTGGAGGCAGAGACTCAGAGGTCAGGGATCTCTCTCTCTGTCTCTGTCTCTCTCTCTCTCCCTCAGGGAGCTGAGGAGAGTAAGGTGGCGCCCCCTGCCCACCTCGCCTACCTCTCCATGGGCCCTTCTTTCTCTGGCCGCTCCGGGAGCCCTGCGGGCTTGGGTTCAAGCCCCCACACACCGCACAGGCCAAGGGCGCATGCGCGACCGCCGGGGCCTAGGGCTGGCCTCGGGGGGCGGGGGGGTCCTCAGTGAAGGCCCCGCCCTCCCTCCAGGCTCTGACCCAGCTGCAGCTCTTCCATCGCCGCCCTTCTGGACTCGGCTTCAGCTGTCTCCCTCCCCTCCCCCACTCCCACTCAGCTTGCAGGCCGCTTCCCTGCCTTGAAAGCATTGCTCTGGCCCTGAGGGCCACAGACCTACTGGGCTTCAAGCTCAAGGCTCTGCCTGGGCCTGCTGCTTCGTCCAGGGGCTCATTTTTTCCTGGAAAGACAAAGCCATGGCCTCACCCCACGCCTGCACTTTGCCACGGCAGGCAGCCCAGATGTAGGAAAGGCTGTGTGGAGTCAGAAGTGCCGAGACAGGCAGATGGCACCAGAGGGTTTGGGGGCCAGGGCGCAACTGGGCTAGCCCCTCCTCCCGGGAGTCGGGGAGGCCCGGCCTTCCTAGTGCCCAGGCCACGGCTCCGGGGAGAAACCCGCCATGGAGGGCACGCGGGAGGCCCTCTGCCTGAGGTGGCAGGTGTCACGCCAGGGCCACTGCAAGCCTGGCTCGGCTTGCCTGCTTTCTCCAAAGGAGGCTGGCCGACCAGCCGAACCTGGCACCTGGGCCAGGCCCCTTCCAAGGGGACGAGTTCCAGAGGATAGAGCCCTGGGGGCGGCTGCCAAGTCTCCTGGGGCGTGTGCTGGGCCCCCGTCAGAGGAGGAAGCAGCCTGGTAAACGGTGTGCCAGGCCTGAGATCTGGAGGCCTCCCACAGCCGGGTCCCTGTCCTGCCCAGGCCCCCCGAGGGAGGACGATGGTCGGGCAGTGGCGAGCGGGGTGGGGCTGGCGCCGAGCCTGCCCTTGGATGCCCCGGGGAAGGGCGCCGGGGGATGGGCTGCCCCTGGCCAGGTCTGAGGGACCGACCCAGCTCGGGGCTGTCGGGGGCAGAGAGAGAACCCCCCTCCGCCCTTTCCCTTCAGGTTCTTAGGGCTGGCCAAATCCTTCCCAAGACAGCTTGTCTGGAGAAAATCAGACCCAGCTGAAGAACATGTGTCCATGGGGGAAACCCGGGAAACTGAGTCTCCCCACACAATAGCAGAGATTCTCATCTTGCATCCTCTCCTGAGCTAATGACAAAGGTGGATGTCCCGGGTGGGTGGGCCTGTGGAATGGGAGAGGGGAGGAAGTCTATTGTCATGCAGAGGGACATGGAAAGACTTGTCTGAAGCTTATCCCCTGCACTGGGGTCAGGTCGGGAAGGGACGGCACAGAGGTGAGCAGGAACCAACCGGCCTCTCTGTGGTGGGGCTGGCCCCGGGGCAGGCGTGGGGGTGATGGCTGGAAGTGGGATGGCGCGTGAGTTGGCACCAGCCAGCGGTGGAGGCAGAGACTCAGAGGTCAGGGATCTCTCTCTCTGTCTCTGTCTCTCTCTCTCTCCCTCAGGGAGCTGAGGAGAGTAAGGTGGCGCCCCCTGCCCACCTCGCCTACCTCTCCATGGGCCCTTCTTTCTCTGGCCGCTCCGGGAGCCCTGCGGGCTTGGGTTCAAGCCCCCACACACCGCACAGGCCAAGGGCGCATGCGCGACCGCCGGGGCCTAGGGCTGGCCTCGGGGGGCGGGGGGGTCCTCAGTGAAGGCCCCGCCCTCCCTCCAGGCTCTGACCCAGCTGCAGCTCTTCCATCGCCGCCCTTCTGGACTCGGCTTCAGCTGTCTCCCTCCCCTCCCCCACTCCCACTCAGCTTGCAGGCCGCTTCCCTGCCTTGAAAGCATTGCTCTGGCCCTGAGGGCCACAGACCTACTGGGCTTCAAGCTCAAGGCTCTGCCTGGGCCTGCTGCTTCGGCCAGGGGCTCATTTTTTCCTGGAAAGACAAAGCCATGGCCTCACCCCACGCCTGCACTTTGCCACGGCAGGCAGCCCAGATGTAGGAAAGGCTGTGTGGAGTCAGAAGTGCCGAGACAGGCAGATGGCACCAGAGGGTTTGGGGGCCAGGGCGCAACTGGGCTAGCCCCTCCTCCCGGGAGTCGGGGAGGCCCGGCCTTCCTAGTGCCCAGGCCACGGCTCCGGGGAGAAACCCGCCATGGAGGGCACGCGGGAGGCCCTCTGCCTGAGGTGGCAGGTGTCACGCCAGGGCCACTGCAAGCCTGGCTCGGCTTGCCTGCTTTCTCCAAAGGAGGCTGGCCGACCAGCCGAACCTGGCACCTGGGCCAGGCCCCTTCCAAGGGGACGAGTTCCAGAGGCTAGAGCCCTGGGGGCGGCTGCCAAGTCTCCTGGGGCGTGTGCTGGGCCCCCGTCAGAGGAGGAAGCAGCCTGGTAAACGGTGTGCCAGGCCTGAGATCTGGAGGCCTCCCACAGCCGGGTCCCTGTCCTGCCCAGGCCCCCCGAGGGAGGACGATGGTCGGGCAGTGGCGAGCGGGGTGGGGCTGGCGCCGAGCCTGCCCTTGGATGCCCCGGGGAAGGGCGCCGGGGGATGGGCTGCCCCTGGCCAGGTCTGAGGGACCGACCCAGCTCGGGGCTGTCGGGGGCAGAGAGAGAACCCCCCTCCGCCCTTTCCCTTCAGGTTCTTAGGGCTGGCCAAATCCTTCCCAAGACAGCTTGTCTGGAGAAAATCAGACCCAGCTGAAGAACATGTGTCCATGGGGGAAACCCGGGAAACTGAGTCTCCCCACACAATAGCAGAGATTCTCATCTTGCATCCTCTCCTGAGCTAATGACAAAGGTGGATGTCCCGGGTGGGTGGGCCTGTGGAATGGGAGAGCGGAGGAAGTCTATTGTCATGCAGAGGGACATGGAAAGACTTGTCTGAAGCTTATCCCCTGCACTGGGGTCAGGTCGGGAAGGGATGGCACAGAGGTGAGCAGGAACCAACCGGCCTCTCTGTGGTGGGGCTGGCCCCGGGGCAGGCGTGGGGGTGATGGCTGGAAGTGGGATGGCGCGTGAGTTGGCACCAGCCAGCGGTGGAGGCAGAGACTCAGAGGTCAGGGATCTCTCTCTCTGTCTCTGTCTCTCTCTCTCTCCCTCAGGGAGCTGAGGAGAGTAAGGTGGCGCCCCCTGCCCACCTCGCCTACCTCTCCATGGGCCCTTCTTTCTCTGGCCGCTCCGGGAGCCCTGCGGGCTTGGGTTCAAGCCCCCACACACCGCACAGGCCAAGGGCGCATGCGCGACCGCCGGGGCCTAGGGCTGGCCTTGGGGGGCGGGGGGGTCCTCAGTGAAGGCCCCGCCCTCCCTCCAGGCTCTGACCCAGCTGCAGCTCTTCCATCGCCGCCCTTCTGGACTCGGCTTCAGCTGTCTCCCTCCCCTCCCCCACTCCCACTCAGCTTGCAGGCCGCTTCCCTGCCTTGAAAGCATTGCTCTGGCCCTGAGGGCCACAGACCTACTGGGCTTCAAGCTCAAGGCTCTGCCTGGGCCTGCTGCTTCGGCCAGGGGCTCATTTTTTCCTGGAAAGACAAAGCCATGGCCTCACCCCACGCCTGCACTTTGCCACGGCAGGCAGCCCAGATGTAGGAAAGGCTGTGTGGAGTCAGAAGTGCCGAGACAGGCAGATGGCACCAGAGGGTTTGGGGGCCAGGGCGCAACTGGGCTAGCCCCTCCTCCCGGGAGTCGGGGAGGCCCGGCCTTCCTAGTGCCCAGGCCACGGCTCCGGGGAGAAACCCGCCATGGAGGGCGCGCGGGAGGCCCTCTGCCTGAGGTGGCAGGTGTCACGCCAGGGCCACTGCAAGCCTGGCTCGGCTTGCCTGCTTTCTCCAAAGGAGGCTGGCCGACCAGCCGAACCTGGCACCTGGGCCAGGCCCCTTCCAAGGGGACGAGTTCCAGAGGATAGAGCCCTGGGGGCGGCTGCCAAGTCTCCTGGGGCGTGTGCTGGGCCCCCGTCAGAGGAGGAAGCAGCCTGGTAAACGGTGTGCCAGGCCTGAGATCTGGAGGCCTCCCACAGCCGGGTCCCTGTCCTGCCCAGGCCCCCCGAGGGAGGACGATGGTCGGGCAGTGGCGAGCGGGGTGGGGCTGGCGCCGAGCCTGCCCTTGGATGCCCCGGGGAAGGGCGCCGGGGGATGGGCTGCCCCTGGCCAGGTCTGAGGGACCGACCCAGCTCGGGGCTGTCGGGGGCAGAGAGAGAACCCCCCTCCGCCCTTTCCCTTCAGGTTCTTAGGGCTGGCCAAATCCTTCCCAAGACAGCTTGTCTGGAGAAAATCAGACCCAGCTGAAGAACATGTGTCCATGGGGGAAACCCGGGAAACTGAGTCTCCCCACACAATAGCAGAGATTCTCATCTTGCATCCTCTCCTGAGCTAATGACAAAGGTGGATGTCCCGGGTGGGTGGGCCTGTGGAATGGGAGAGGGGAGGAAGTCTATTGTCATGCAGAGGGACATGGAAAGACTTGTCTGAAGCTTATCCCCTGCACTGGGGTCAGGTCGGGAAGGGACGGCACAGAGGTGAGCAGGAACCAACCGGCCTCTCTGTGGTGGGGCTGGCCCCGGGGCAGGCGTGGGGGTGATGGCTGGAAGTGGGATGGCGCGTGAGTTGGCACCAGCCAGCGGTGGAGGCAGAGACTCAGAGGTCAGGGATCTCTCTCTCTGTCTCTGTCTCTCTCTCTCTCCCTCAGGGAGCTGAGGAGAGTAAGGTGGCGCCCCCTGCCCACCTCGCCTACCTCTCCATGGGCCCTTCTTTCTCTGGCCGCTCCGGGAGCCCTGCGGGCTTGGGTTCAAGCCCCCACACACCGCACAGGCCAAGGGCGCATGCGCGACCGCCGGGGCCTAGGGCTGGCCTCGGGGGGCGGGGGGGTCCTCAGTGAAGGCCCCGCCCTCCCTCCAGGCTCTGACCCAGCTGCAGCTCTTCCATCGCCGCCCTTCTGGACTCGGCTTCAGCTGTCTCCCTCCCCTCCCCCACTCCCACTCAGCTTGCAGGCCGCTTCCCTGCCTTGAAAGCATTGCTCTGGCCCTGAGGGCCACAGACCTACTGGGCTTCAAGCTCAAGGCTCTGCCTGGGCCTGCTGCTTCGGCCAGGGGCTCATTTTTTCCTGGAAAGACAAAGCCATGGCCTCACCCCACGCCTGCACTTTGCCACGGCAGGCAGCCCAGATGTAGGAAAGGCTGTGTGGAGTCAGAAGTGCCGAGACAGGCAGATGGCACCAGAGGGTTTGGGGGCCAGGGCGCAACTGGGCTAGCCCCTCCTCCCGGGAGTCGGGGAGGCCCGGCCTTCCTAGTGCCCAGGCCACGGCTCCGGGGAGAAACCCGCCATGGAGGGCACGCGGGAGGCCCTCTGCCTGAGGTGGCAGGTGTCACGCCAGGGCCACTGCAAGCCTGGCTCGGCTTGCCTGCTTTCTCCAAAGGAGGCTGGCCGACCAGCCGAACCTGGCACCTGGGCCAGGCCCCTTCCAAGGGGACGAGTTCCAGAGGCTAGAGCCCTGGGGGCGGCTGCCAAGTCTCCTGGGGCGTGTGCTGGGCCCCCGTCAGAGGAGGAAGCAGCCTGGTAAACGGTGTGCCAGGCCTGAGATCTGGAGGCCTCCCACAGCCGGGTCCCTGTCCTGCCCAGGCCCCCCGAGGGAGGACGATGGTCGGGCAGTGGCGAGCGGGGTGGGGCTGGCGCCGAGCCTGCCCTTGGATGCCCCGGGGAAGGGCGCCGGGGGATGGGCTGCCCCTGGCCAGGTCTGAGGGACCGACCCAGCTCGGGGCTGTCGGGGGCAGAGAGAGAACCCCCCTCCGCCCTTTCCCTTCAGGTTCTTAGGGCTGGCCAAATCCTTCCCAAGACAGCTTGTCTGGAGAAAATCAGACCCAGCTGAAGAACATGTGTCCATGGGGGAAACCCGGGAAACTGAGTCTCCCCACACAATAGCAGAGATTCTCATCTTGCATCCTCTCCTGAGCTAATGACAAAGGTGGATGTCCCGGGTGGGTGGGCCTGTGGAATGGGAGAGGGGAGGAAGTCTATTGTCATGCAGAGGGACATGGAAAGACTTGTCTGAAGCTTATCCCCTGCACTGGGGTCAGGTCGGGAAGGGACGGCACAGAGGTGAGCAGGAACCAACCGGCCTCTCTGTGGTGGGGCTGGCCCCGGGGCAGGCGTGGGGGTGATGGCTGGAAGTGGGATGGCGCGTGAGTTGGCACCAGCCAGCGGTGGAGGCAGAGACTCAGAGGTCAGGGATCTCTCTCTCTGTCTCTGTCTCTCTCTCTCTCCCTCAGGGAGCTGAGGAGAGTAAGGTGGCGCCCCCTGCCCACCTCGCCTACCTCTCCATGGGCCCTTCTTTCTCTGGCCGCTCCGGGAGCCCTGCGGGCTTGGGTTCAAGCCCCCACACACCGCACAGGCCAAGGGCGCATGCGCGACCGCCGGGGCCTAGGGCTGGCCTCGGGGGGCGGGGGGGTCCTCAGTGAAGGCCCCGCCCTCCCTCCAGGCTCTGACCCAGCTGCAGCTCTTCCATCGCCGCCCTTCTGGACTCGGCTTCAGCTGTCTCCCTCCCCTCCCCCACTCCCACTCAGCTTGCAGGCCGCTTCCCTGCCTTGAAAGCATTGCTCTGGCCCTGAGGGCCACAGACCTACTGGGCTTCAAGCTCAAGGCTCTGCCTGGGCCTGCTGCTTCGTCCAGGGGCTCATTTTTTCCTGGAAAGACAAAGCCATGGCCTCACCCCACGCCTGCACTTTGCCACGGCAGGCAGCCCAGATGTAGGAAAGGCTGTGTGGAGTCAGAAGTGCCGAGACAGGCAGATGGCACCAGAGGGTTTGGGGGCCAGGGCGCAACTGGGCTAGCCCCTCCTCCCGGGAGTCGGGGAGGCCCGGCCTTCCTAGTGCCCAGGCCACGGCTCCGGGGAGAAACCCGCCATGGAGGGCACGCGGGAGGCCCTCTGCCTGAGGTGGCAGGTGTCACGCCAGGGCCACTGCAAGCCTGGCTCGGCTTGCCTGCTTTCTCCAAAGGAGGCTGGCCGACCAGCCGAACCTGGCACCTGGGCCAGGCCCCTTCCAAGGGGACGAGTTCCAGAGGCTAGAGCCCTGGGGGCGGCTGCCAAGTCTCCTGGGGCGTGTGCTGGGCCCCCGTCAGAGGAGGAAGCAGCCTGGTAAACGGTGTGCCAGGCCTGAGATCTGGAGGCCTCCCACAGCCGGGTCCCTGTCCTGCCCAGGCCCCCCGAGGGAGGACGATGGTCGGGCAGTGGCGAGCGGGGTGGGGCTGGCGCCGAGCCTGCCCTTGGATGCCCCGGGGAAGGGCGCCGGGGGATGGGCTGCCCCTGGCCAGGTCTGAGGGACCGACCCAGCTCGGGGCTGTCGGGGGCAGAGAGAGAACCCCCCTCCGCCCTTTCCCTTCAGGTTCTTAGGGCTGGCCAAATCCTTCCCAAGACAGCTTGTCTGGAGAAAATCAGACCCAGCTGAAGAACATGTGTCCATGGGGGAAACCCGGGAAACTGAGTCTCCCCACACAATAGCAGAGATTCTCATCTTGCATCCTCTCCTGAGCTAATGACAAAGGTGGATGTCCCGGGTGGGTGGGCCTGTGGAATGGGAGAGGGGAGGAAGTCTATTGTCATGCAGAGGGACATGGAAAGACTTGTCTGAAGCTTATGCCCTGCACTGGGGTCAGGTCGGGAAGGGACGGCACAGAGGTGAGCAGGAACCAACCGGCCTCTCTGTGGTGGGGCTGGCCCCGGGGCAGGCGTGGGGGTGATGGCTGGAAGTGGGATGGCGCGTGAGTTGGCACCAGCCAGCGGTGGAGGCAGAGACTCAGAGGTCAGGGATCTCTCTCTCTGTCTCTGTCTCTCTCTCTCTCCCTCAGGGAGCTGAGGAGAGTAAGGTGGCGCCCCCTGCCCACCTCGCCTACCTCTCCATGGGCCCTTCTTTCTCTGGCCGCTCCGGGAGCCCTGCGGGCTTGGGTTCAAGCCCCCACACACCGCACAGGCCAAGGGCGCATGCGCGACCGCCGGGGCCTAGGGCTGGCCTCGGGGGGCGGGGGGGTCCTCAGTGAAGGCCCCGCCCTCCCTCCAGGCTCTGACCCAGCTGCAGCTCTTCCATCGCCGCCCTTCTGGACTCGGCTTCAGCTGTCTCCCTCCCCTCCCCCACTCCCACTCAGCTTGCAGGCCGCTTCCCTGCCTTGAAAGCATTGCTCTGGCCCTGAGGGCCACAGACCTACTGGGCTTCAAGCTCAAGGCTCTGCCTGGGCCTGCTGCTTCGGCCAGGGGCTCATTTTTTCCTGGAAAGACAAAGCCATGGCCTCACCCCACGCCTGCACTTTGCCACGGCAGGCAGCCCAGATGTAGGAAAGGCTGTGTGGAGTCAGAAGTGCCGAGACAGGCAGATGGCACCAGAGGGTTTGGGGGCCAGGGCGCAACTGGGCTAGCCCCTCCTCCCGGGAGTCGGGGAGGCCCGGCCTTCCTAGTGCCCAGGCCACGGCTCCGGGGAGAAACCCGCCATGGAGGGCACGCGGGAGGCCCTCTGCCTGAGGTGGCAGGTGTCACGCCAGGGCCACTGCAAGCCTGGCTCGGCTTGCCTGCTTTCTCCAAAGGAGGCTGGCCGACCAGCCGAACCTGGCACCTGGGCCAGGCCCCTTCCAAGGGGACGAGTTCCAGAGGCTAGAGCCCTGGGGGCGGCTGCCAAGTCTCCTGGGGCGTGTGCTGGGCCCCCGTCAGAGGAGGAAGCAGCCTGGTAAACGGTGTGCCAGGCCTGAGATCTGGAGGCCTCCCACAGCCGGGTCCCTGTCCTGCCCAGGCCCCCCGAGGGAGGACGATGGTCGGGCAGTGGCGAGCGGGGTGGGGCTGGCGCCGAGCCTGCCCTTGGATGCCCCGGGGAAGGGCGCCGGGGGATGGGCTGCCCCTGGCCAGGTCTGAGGGACCGACCCAGCTCGGGGCTGTCGGGGGCAGAGAGAGAACCCCCCTCCGCCCTTTCCCTTCAGGTTCTTAGGGCTGGCCAAATCCTTCCCAAGACAGCTTGTCTGGAGAAAATCAGACCCAGCTGAAGAACATGTGTCCATGGGGGAAACCCGGGAAACTGAGTCTCCCCACACAATAGCAGAGATTCTCATCTTGCATCCTCTCCTGAGCTAATGACAAAGGTGGATGTCCCGGGTGGGTGGGCCTGTGGAATGGGAGAGGGGAGGAAGTCTATTGTCATGCAGAGGGACATGGAAAGACTTGTCTGAAGCTTATCCCCTGCACTGGGGTCAGGTCGGGAAGGGACGGCACAGAGGTGAGCAGGAACCAACCGGCCTCTCTGTGGTGGGGCTGGCCCCGGGGCAGGCGTGGGGGTGATGGCTGGAAGTGGGATGGCGCGTGAGTTGGCACCAGCCAGCGGTGGAGGCAGAGACTCAGAGGTCAGGGATCTCTCTCTCTGTCTCTGTCTCTCTCTCTCTCCCTCAGGGAGCTGAGGAGAGTAAGGTGGCGCCCCCTGCCCACCTCGCCTACCTCTCCATGGGCCCTTCTTTCTCTGGCCGCTCCGGGAGCCCTGCGGGCTTGGGTTCAAGCCCCCACACACCGCACAGGCCAAGGGCGCATGCGCGACCGCCGGGGCCTAGGGCTGGCCTCGGGGGGCGGGGGGGTCCTCAGTGAAGGCCCCGCCCTCCCTCCAGGCTCTGACCCAGCTGCAGCTCTTCCATCGCCGCCCTTCTGGACTCGGCTTCAGCTGTCTCCCTCCCCTCCCCCACTCCCACTCAGCTTGCAGGCCGCTTCCCTGCCTTGAAAGCATTGCTCTGGCCCTGAGGGCCACAGACCTACTGGGCTTCAAGCTCAAGGCTCTGCCTGGGCCTGCTGCTTCGGCCAGGGGCTCATTTTTTCCTGGAAAGACAAAGCCATGGCCTCACCCCACGCCTGCACTTTGCCACGGCAGGCAGCCCAGATGTAGGAAAGGCTGTGTGGAGTCAGAAGTGCCGAGACAGGCAGATGGCACCAGAGGGGTTTGGGGGCCAGGGCGCAAGTGGGCTAGCCCCTCCTCCCGGGAGTCGGGGAGGCCCGGCCTTCCTAGTGCCCAGGCCACGGCTCCGGGGAGAAACCCGCCATGGAGGGCACGCGGGAGGCCCTCTGCCTGAGGTGGCAGGTGTCACGCCAGGGCCACTGCAAGCCTGGCTCGGCTTGCCTGCTTTCTCCAAAGGAGGCTGGCCGACCAGCCGAACCTGGCACCTGGGCCAGGCCCCTTCCAAGGGGACGAGTTCCAGAGGATAGAGCCCTGGGGGCGGCTGCCAAGTCTCCTGGGGCGTGTGCTGGGCCCCCGTCAGAGGAGGAAGCAGCCTGGTAAACGGTGTGCCAGGCCTGAGATCTGGAGGCCTCCCACACCCGGGTCCCTGTCCTGCCCAGGCCCCCCGAGGGAGGACGATGGTCGGGCAGTGGCGAGCGGGGTGGGGCTGGCGCCGAGCCTGCCCTTGGATGCCCCGGGGAAGGGCGCCGGGGGATGGGCTGCCCCTGGCCAGGTCTGAGGGACCGACCCAGCTCGGGGCTGTCGGGGGCAGAGAGAGAACCCCCCTCCGCCCTTTCCCTTCAGGTTCTTAGGGCTGGCCAAATCCTTCCCAAGACAGCTTGTCTGGAGAAAATCAGACCCAGCTGAAGAACATGTGTCCATGGGGGAAACCCGGGAAACTGAGTCTCCCCACACAATAGCAGAGATTCTCATCTTGCATCCTCTCCTGAGCTAATGACAAAGGTGGATGTCCCGGGTGGGTGGGCCTGTGGAATGGGAGAGGGGAGGAAGTCTATTGTCATGCAGAGGGACATGGAAAGACTTGTCTGAAGCTTATGCCCTGCACTGGGGTCAGGTCGGGAAGGGACGGCACAGAGGTGAGCAGGAACCAACCGGCCTCTCTGTGGTGGGCTGGCCCCGGGGCAGGCGTGGGGGTGATGGCTGGGAAGTGGGATGGCGCGTGAGTTGGCACCAGCCAGCGGTGGAGGCAGAGACTCAGAGGTAAGGGATCTCTCTCTCTGTCTCTGTCTCTCTCTCTCTCCCTCAGGGAGCTGAGGAGAGTAAGGTGGCGCCCCCTGCCCACCTCGCCTACCTCTCCATGGGCCCTTCTTTCTCTGGCCGCTCCGGGAGCCCTGCGGGCTTGGGTTCAAGCCCCCACACACCGCACAGGCCAAGGGCGCATGCGCGACCGCCGGGGCCTAGGGCTGGCCTCGGGGGGCGGGGGGGTCCTCAGTGAAGGCCCCGCCCTCCCTCCAGGCTCTGACCCAGCTGCAGCTCTTCCATCGCCGCCCTTCTGGACTCGGCTTCAGCTGTCTCCCTCCCCTCCCCCACTCCCACTCAGCTTGCAGGCCGCTTCCCTGCCTTGAAAGCATTGCTCTGGCCCTGAGGGCCACAGACCTACTGGGCTTCAAGCTCAAGGCTCTGCCTGGGCCTGCTGCTTCGGCCAGGGGCTCATTTTTTTCCTGGAAAGACAAAGCCATGGCCTCACCCCACGCCTGCACTTTGCCACGGCAGGCAGCCCAGATGTAGGAAAGGCTGTGTGGAGTCAGAAGTGCCGAGACAGGCAGATGGCACCAGAGGGTTTGGGGGCCAGGGGCGCAACTGGGGCTAGCCCTCCTCCCGGGAGTCGGGGAGGCCCGGCCTTCCTAGTGCCCAGGCCACGGCTCCGGGGAGAAACCCGCCATGGAGGGCACGCGGGAGGCCCTCTGCCTGAGGTGGCAGGTGTCACGCCAGGGCCACTGCAAGCCTGGCTCGGCTTGCCTGCTTTCCTCCAAAGGAGGCTGGCCGACCAGCCGAACCTGGCACCTGGGCCAGGCCCCTTCCAAGGGGACGAGTTCCAGAGGATAGAGCCCTGGGGGGCGGCTGCCAAGTCTCCTGGGGCGTGTGCTGGGCCCCCGTCAGAGGAGGAAGCAGCCTGGTAAACGGTGTGCCAGGCCTGAGATCTGGAGGCCTCCCACAGCCGGGTCCCTGTCCTGCCCAGGCCCCCCGAGGGAGGACGATGGTCGGGCAGTGGCGAGCGGGGTGGGGCTGGCGCCGAGCCTGCCCTTGGATGCCCCGGGGAAGGGCGCCGGGGTATGGGCTGCCCCTGGCCAGGTCTGAGGGACCGACCCAGCTCGGGGCTGTCGGGGGCAGAGAGAGAACCCCCCTCCGCCCTTTCCCTTCAGGTTCTTAGGGCTGGCCAAATCCTTCCCAAGACAGCTTGTCTGGAGAAAATCAGACCCAGCTGAAGAACATGTGTCCATGGGGGAAACCCGGGAAACTGAGTCTCCCCACACAATAGCAGAGATTCTCATCTTGCATCCTCTCCTGAGCTAATGACAAAGGTGGATGTCCCGGGTGGGTGGGCCTGTGGAATGGGAGAGGGGAGGAAGTCTATTGTCATGCAGAGGGACATGGAAAGACTTGTCTGAAGCTTATCCCCTGCACTGGGGTCAGGTCGGGAAGGGACGGCACAGAGGTGAGCAGGAACCAACCGGCCTCTCTGTGGTGGGGCTGGCCCCGGGGCAGGCGTGGGGGGTGATGGCTGGAAGTGGGATGGCGCGTGAGTTGGCACCAGCCAGCGGTGGAGGCAGAGACTCAGAGGTCAGGGATCTCTCTCTCTGTCTCTGTCTCTCTCTCTCTCCCTCAGGGAGCTGAGGAGAGTAAGGTGGCGCCCCCTGCCCACCTCGCCTACCTCTCCATGGGCCCTTCTTTCTCTGGCCGCTCCGGGAGCCCTGCGGGCTTGGGTTCAAGCCCCCACACACCGCACAGGCCAAGGGCGCATGCGCGACCGCCTGGGCCTAGGGCTGGCCTCGGGGGGCGGGGGGGTCCTCAGTGAAGGCCCCGCCCTCCCTCCAGGCTCTGACCCAGCTGCAGCTCTTCCATCGCCGCCCTTCTGGACTCGGCTTCAGCTGTCTCCCTCCCCTCCCCCACTCCCACTCAGCTTGCAGGCCGCTTCCCTGCCTTGAAAGCATTGCTCTGGCCCTGAGGGCCACAGACCTACTGGGCTTCAAGCTCAAGGCTCTGCCTGGGCCTGCTGCTTCGGCCAGGGGCTCATTTTTTCCTGGAAAGACAAAGCCATGGCCTCACCCCACGCCTGCACTTTGCCACGGCAGGCAGCCCAGATGTAGGAAAGGCTGTGTGGAGTCAGAAGTGCCGAGACAGGCAGATGGCACCAGAGGGTTTGGGGGCCAGGGCGCAACTGGGCTAGCCCCTCCTCCCGGGAGTCGGGGAGGCCCGGCCTTCCTAGTGCCCAGGCCACGGCTCCGGGGAGAAACCCGCCATGGAGGGCACGCGGGAGGCCCTCTGCCTGAGGTGGCAGGTGTCACGCCAGGGCCACTGCAAGCCTGGCTCGGCTTGCCTGCTTTCTCCAAAGGAGGCTGGCCGACCAGCCGAACCTGGCACCTGGGCCAGGCCCCTTCCAAGGGGACGAGTTCCAGAGGCTAGAGCCCTGGGGGCGGCTGCCAAGTCTCCTGGGGCGTGTGCTGGGCCCCCGTCAGAGGAGGAAGCAGCCTGGTAAACGGTGTGCCAGGCCTGAGATCTGGAGGCCTCCCACAGCCGGGTCCCTGTCCTGCCCAGGCCCCCCGAGGGAGGACGATGGTCGGGCAGTGGCGAGCGGGGTGGGGCTGGCGCCGAGCCTGCCCTTGGATGCCCCGGGGAAGGGCGCCGGGGGATGGGCTGCCCCTGGCCAGGTCTGAGGGACCGACCCAGCTCGGGGCTGTCGGGGGCAGAGAGAGAACCCCCCTCCGCCCTTTCCCTTCAGGTTCTTAGGGCTGGCCAAATCCTTCCCAAGACAGCTTGTCTGGAGAAAATCAGACCCAGCTGAAGAACATGTGTCCATGGGGGGAAACCCGGGAAACTGAGTCTCCCCACACAATAGCAGAGATTCTCATCTTGCATCCTCTCCTGAGCTAATGACAAAGGTGGATGTCCCGGGTGGGTGGGCCTGTGGAATGGGAGAGGGGAGGAAGTCTATTGTCATGCAGAGGGACATGGAAAGACTTGTCTGAAGCTTATCCCCTGCACTGGGGTCAGGTCGGGAAGGGACGGCACAGAGGTGAGCAGGAACCAACCGGCCTCTCTGTGGTGGGGCTGGCCCCGGGGCAGGCGTGGGGGTGATGGCTGGAAGTGGGATGGCGCGTGAGTTGGCACCAGCCAGCGGTGGAGGCAGAGACTCAGAGGTCAGGGATCTCTCTCTCTGTCTCTGTCTCTCTCTCTCTCCCTCAGGGAGCTGAGGAGAGTAAGGTGGCGCCCCCTGCCCACCTCGCCTACCTCTCCATGGGCCCTTCTTTCTCTGGCCGCTCCGGGAGCCCTGCGGGCTTGGGTTCAAGCCCCCACACACCGCACAGGCCAAGGGCGCATGCGCGACGCCGGGGCCTAGGGCTGGCCTCGGGGGGCGGGGGGGTCCTCAGTGAAGGCCCCGCCCTCCCTCCAGGCTCTGACCCAGCTGCAGCTCTTCCATCGCCGCCCTTCTGGACTCGGCTTCAGCTGTCTCCCTCCCCTCCCCCACTCCCACTCAGCTTGCAGGCCGCTTCCCTGCCTTGAAAGCATTGCTCTGGCCCTGAGGGCCACAGACCTACTGGGCTTCAAGCTCAAGGCTCTGCCTGGGCCTGCTGCTTCGGCCAGGGGCTCATTTTTTCCTGGAAAGACAAAGCCATGGCCTCACCCCCACGCCTGCACTTTGCCACGGCAGGCAGCCCAGATGTAGGAAAGGCTGTGTGGAGTCAGAAGTGCCGAGACAGGCAGATGGCACCAGAGGGTTTGGGGGCCAGGGCGCAAGTGGGCTAGCCCCTCCTCCCGGGAGTCGGGGAGGCCCGGCCTTCCTAGTGCCCAGGCCACGGCTCCGGGGAGAAACCCGCCATGGAGGGCACGCGGGAGGCCCTCTGCCTGAGGTGGCAGGTGTCACGCCAGGGCCACTGCAAGCCTGGCTCGGCTTGCCTGCTTTCTCCAAAGGAGGCTGGCCGACCAGGCCGAACCTGGCACCTGGGCCAGGCCCCTTCCAAGGGGACGAGTTCCAGAGGATAGAGCCCCTGGGGGCGGCTGCCAAGTCTCCTGGGGCGTGTGCTGGGCCCCCGTCAGAGGAGGAAGCAGCCTGGTAAACGGGTGTGCCAGGCCTGAGATCTGGAGGCCTCCCACACCCGGGTCCCTGTCCTGCCCAGGCCCCCCGAGGGAGGACGATGGTCGGGCAGTGGCGAGCGGGGGTGGGGCTGGCGCCGAGCCTGCCCTTGGATGCCCCGGGGAAGGGCGCCGGGGGATGGGCTGCCCCTGGCCAGGTCTGAGGGACCGACCCAGCTCGGGGCTGTCGGGGGCAGAGAGAGAAACCCCCCTCCGCCCTTTCCCTTCAGGTTCTTAGGGCTGGCCAAATCCTTCCCAAGACAGCTTGTCTGGAGAAAATCAGACCCAGCTGAAGAACATGTGTCCATGGGGGAAACCCGGGAAACTGAGTCTCCCCACACAATAGCAGAGATTCTCATCTTGCATCCTCTCCTGAGCTAATGACAAAGGTGGATGTCCCGGGTGGGTGGGCCTGTGGAATGGGAGAGGGGAGGAAGTCTATTGTCATGCAGAGGGACATGGAAAGACTTGTCTGAAGCTTATGCCCTGCACTGGGGTCAGGTCGGGAAGGGACGGCACAGAGGTGAGCAGGAACCAACCGGCCTCTCTGTGGTGGGGCTGGCCCCGGGGCAGGCGTGGGGGTGATGGCTGGAAGTGGGATGGCGCGTGAGTTGGCACCAGCCAGCGGTGGAGGCAGAGACTCAGAGGTAAGGGATCTCTCTCTCTGTCTCTGTCTCTCTCTCTCTCCCTCAGGGAGCTGAGGAGAGTAAGGTGGCGCCCCCTGCCCACCTCGCCTACCTCTCCATGGGCCCTTCTTTCTCTGGCCGCTCCGGGAGCCCTGCGGGCTTGGGTTCAAGCCCCCACACACCGCACAGGCCAAGGGCGCATGCGCGACCGCCGGGGCCTAGGGCTGGCCTCGGGGGGCGGGGGGGTCCTCAGTGAAGGCCCCGCCCTCCCTCCAGGCTCTGACCCAGCTGCAGCTCTTCCATCGCCGCCCTTCTGGACTCGGCTTCAGCTGTCTCCCTCCCCTCCCCCACTCCCACTCAGCTTGCAGGCCGCTTCCCTGCCTTGAAAGCATTGCTCTGGCCCTGAGGGCCACAGACCTACTGGGCTTCAAGCTCAAGGCTCTGCCTGGGCCTGCTGCTTCGGCCAGGGGCTCATTTTTTCCTGGAAAGACAAAGCCATGGCCTCACCCCACGCCTGCACTTTGCCACGGCAGGCAGCCCAGATGTAGGAAAGGCTGTGTGGAGTCAGAAGTGCCGAGACAGGCAGATGGCACCAGAGGGTTTGGGGGCCAGGGCGCAACTGGGCTAGCCCCTCCTCCCGGGAGTCGGGGAGGCCCGGCCTTCCTAGTGCCCAGGCCACGGCTCCGGGGAGAAACCCGCCATGGAGGGCACGCGGGAGGCCCTCTGCCTGAGGTGGCAGGTGTCACGCCAGGGCCACTGCAAGCCTGGCTCGGCTTGCCTGCTTTCTCCAAAGGAGGCTGGGCCGACCAGCCGAACCTGGCACCTGGGCCAGGCCCCTTCCAAGGGGACGAGTTCCAGAGGATAGAGCCCTGGGGGCGGCTGCCAAGTCTCCTGGGGCGTGTGCTGGGCCCCCGTCAGAGGAGGAAGCAGCCTGGTAAACGGTGTGCCAGGCCTGAGATCTGGAGGCCTCCCACAGCCGGGTCCCTGTCCTGCCCAGGCCCCCCGAGGGAGGACGATGGTCGGGCAGTGGCGAGCGGGGTGGGGCTGGCGCCGAGCCTGCCCTTGGATGCCCCGGGGAAGGGCGCCGGGGTATGGGCTGCCCCTGGCCAGGTCTGAGGGACCGACCCAGCTCGGGGCTGTCGGGGGCAGAGAGAGAACCCCCCTCGCCCTTTCCCTTCAGGTTCTTAGGGCTGGCCAAATCCTTCCCAAGACAGCTTGTCTGGAGAAAATCAGACCCAGCTGAAGAACATGTGTCCATGGGGGAAACCCGGGAAACTGAGTCTCCCCACACAATAGCAGAGATTCTCATCTTGCATCCTCTCCTGAGCTAATGACAAAGGTGGATGTCCCGGGTGGGTGGGCCTGTGGAATGGGAGAGGGGAGGAAGTCTATTGTCATGCAGAGGGACATGGAAAGACTTGTCTGAAGCTTATCCCCTGCACTGGGGTCAGGTCGGGAAGGGACGGCACAGAGGTGAGCAGGAACCAACCGGCCTCTCTGTGGTGGGGCTGGCCCCGGGCAGGCGTGGGGGGTGATGGCTGGAAGTGGGGATGGCGCGTGAGTTGGCACCAGCCAGCGGTGGAGGCAGAGACTCAGAGGTCAGGGATCTCTCTCTCTGTCTCTGTCTCTCTCTCTCTCCCTCAGGGAGCTGAGGAGAGTAAGGTGGCGCCCCCTGCCCACCTCGCCTACCTCTCCATGGGCCCTTCTTTCTCTGGCCGCTCCGGGAGCCCTGCGGGCTTGGGTTCAAGCCCCCACACACCGCACAGGCCAAGGGCGCATGCGCGACCGCCGGGGCCTAGGGCTGGCCTCGGGGGGCGGGGGGGTCCTCAGTGAAGGCCCCGCCCTCCCTCCAGGCTCTGACCCAGCTGCAGCTCTTCCATCGCCGCCCTTCTGGACTCGGCTTCAGCTGTCT